>NW_021623125.1:0-3168 GCF_004785775.1 Grammomys surdaster | reverse complement strand
ACAAAACAAAGAAAAAATACTAAAAGCAGTAAGGGAAAAAGGTCAAGTAACATATAAAGGCAGACCTATAAGAATTATACCAGACTTCTCACCAGAGACTATAAAAGCCAGAAGAGCCTGGACTGACATCATACAGACACTAAGAAAACACAATTGCCAGCCCAGATTACTATACCCAGCAAAACTCTCAATCACTATAGATGGTGAAACCAAGATATTCCATGACAAAACCAAATTTGCACAATATCTTCCCACAAACCCAGCACTTCAAAGGATAATTGATGGAAAATGCCAACACAAGGAGGGAAACTACAACCTAGGAAAAGGAAGTAAGTAATCTTCCAACAACCCCCAAAAAAGATACAAACATAACTTTACCTCTAATAACAAAAATAACAGGAAGCAACAATCATTTTTCCTTAATATCTCTTAACATCAATGGTCTCAATTCCCCAATAAAAAGACGCAGACTATCAGACTGGATACACAAACAAGACCCAGAATTTTGCTGCATACAATAAACGCACCTCAGTGACAAAGACAGACACTACCTCATAATAAAAGGGTGGAAAACAATTTTTCAAGCCAATGGTCCCAAGAAACAAGCTGGAGTAGCCATTCTAATATCAAATAAAATCGACTTTCATCCAAAATTAATCAAAAAAGATAAGGAAGGACACTTCATACTCATCAAAGGAAAAATCTACCAAGGTGAACTCTCAATTCTGAACATCTATGCTCCAAATGCAAGGGCACCTACATACATAAAAGAAACTTTACTAAAGCTCAAAACACACATTACACCTCACACAATAATAGTGGGGGATTTCAACACCCCACTGTCAGCAATGGACAGATCATGGAAACAGAAACTAAACAGAGACACTTTGAAATTAACAGAAGTTATGAACCAAATGGACTTAACAGACATCTATAGAACATTTCATCCTAAAACAAAAGAATATACCTTTTTCTCAGCACCTCATGGTACCTTCTCCAAAATAGACCATATAATTGGTCACAAAACAAGCCTCTACAGATACAAAAAGATTGAAATAATCCCTTGCATCTTATCAGATCACCACGGACTAAGACTGGTCTTTAATAATGACAAAAACAATGGAAAACCCACGTACACATGGAAACTGAACAACTCTCTACTCAATGATGACTTGGTCAAGGAAGAAATAAAGAAAGAAATAAAAGACTTTTTAGAATTCAATGAAAATGAGGACACATCATACCAAAACTTGTGGGACTCCATGAAGGCAGTGCTAAGAGGAAAGCTCATAGCTCTAAGTGCCTACAAAAAGAAACTGGATAGAGCACACACTAACAAGTTGACTGCACAACTAAAAGCTCTAGAACAAAAAGAAGCAAATACACCCAGGAGGAGTAGAAGGCAGGAAATAATCAAACTCAGGGCTGAAATCAACCAAATAGAAACAGAAAGAACAATACAAAATATCAAGAAAACCAGGAGTTGGTTCTTTGAGAAAATCAACAAGATAGATAAACCCTTAGCCAGATTAACCAGAGGGCACAGAGACAGTATCCAAATTAATAAAATCAGAACTGAAAAGGGAGACATAACAACAGAAACTGAAGAAATTCAAAAAATCATCAGATCCTACTACAAAGGCCTATACTCAACAAAACTGGAAAACCTGGATGAAATGGACAATTTCCTAGACAGATACCAGGTACCGAAGTTAAACCAGGAGCAGATAAACCATCTAAATAGTCCCATAACCCCTCAGGAAATAGCAGCAGTCATCAAAAGCCTCCCCACTAAAAAAAGCCCAGGACCAGATGGTTTTAGTGCTGAATTCTATCAGACCTTCAAGGAAGACCTAATACCAATTCTCTTCAAACTATTCCACAAAATAGAGACAGAAGGAACACTACCCAATTCGTTCTATGAAGCTACAAATACACTCATACTCAAACCCCACAAGGACCCGACAAAGAAAGAGAACTTCAGACCAATCTCCCTTATGAACATCGATGCAAAAATACTCAATAAAATTCTAGCAAACCGAATCCAAGAACACATCAAAACAATCATCCATCATGATCAAGTAGGTTTTATCCCAGGAATGCAGGGATGGTTCAATATTCGGAAATCCATCAATGTAATCCACTATATAAACAAACTTAAAGAAAAAAACCACATGATCATCTCACTAGATGCTGAGAAAGCATTTGACAAAATTCAACATCCCTTCATGATAAAAGTCTTGGAAAGATCAGGAATTCAAGGCCCCTACCTAAACATAGTAAAAGCAATTTACAGCAAACCAGTAGCCAACATCAAGCTAAATGGAGAGAAACTTGAAGCAATCCCACTAAGATCAGGGACTAGACAAGGCTGCCCAATCTCCCCCTACCTATTCAATATAGTACTGGAAGTCCTAGTCAGAGCAATTAGATAACAAAAAGAAGTCAAAGGGATACAAATAGGAAAGGAAGAAGTCAAAATATCGCTATTTGCAGATGATATGATAGTATACTTAAGTGACCCCCAAACTTCCACCAGAGAACTCCTAAACCTGATAAACAACTTCAGCAAAGTGGCTGGTTATAAAATCAACTCAAACAAATCAGTAGCCTTCCTCTACATGAAAGATAAACAGACTGAAAAAGAAATTAGGGAAATGACACCCTTCACAATAGTTGCAAATAATATGAAATACCTTGGTGTGAATCTAACCAAGCAAGTGAAAGACCTGTATGACAAGAACTTCAAGTCTCTGAAGAAAGAAATTGAAGAAGATCTCAGAAGATGGAAAGATCTCCCATGCTCATGGATTGGCAGGATTAATATAATAAAAATGGCCATCTTGCCAAAAGCAATCTACAGATTCAATGCAATTCCCATTAAAATCCCAACTCAATTCTTCACAGAGTTAGAAAAGGAAATTCTCAAATTCATATGGAATAACAAAAAACCCAGGATAGCGAAAAATTTCTCAACAATAAAAGAACTTCTGGAGGAATTACCATCCCTGACCTCAAGCTGTACTACAGAGCAATAGTGATAAAAACTACCTGGTATTGGTACAGAGACAGGCAGGAAGATCAATGGAATAGAATTGAAGACCCAGAAATGAACCCACACTCCTATGGTCACTTGATCTTTGACAAAGGAGCTAAAACTGTCCAGTG
>NW_021623124.1:0-2231 GCF_004785775.1 Grammomys surdaster | reverse complement strand
ATACAGGAGAGAAACCTTACAAATGTAATGAATGTGGCAAATCATTTTCATGGAACTCATACCTGCAAGTTCACTGCAGGTTCCATAAAGGAGAAAAACCTTACAAATGTAATGAATGTGGCACATCTTTTACACAGAACTCAGATCTTAAAGTTCATGAAAGAATCCATACAGGAGAGAAACCTTACAAATGTACCCAATGTGACAAATCATTTACAGCGAACGCACAACTTCACCTTCACTATAGATCCCATACAGGAGAGAAACCTTACAAATGTACTGAATGTGACAAATCATTTACAGGGAATGCACAACTTCAGCGTCACTACAGATCCCATACAGGAGAGAAACCTTACAAATGTAATGAATGTGGCAAATCTTTTATACAGAACTCAGACCTTAAAGTTCATGAAAGAATCCATACAGGAGAGAAACCTTACAAATGTAATGAATGTGGAAAATCCTTTATTAAGTCGTCACTTCTTAAAGTTCACCAAAGAATCCATACAGGAGAGAAAAATTACCATACAGGAGAGAAAACTTACAAATGTAATTAATGTGGCAAAACTATTACAGAGAACTCAAGCCTTCAATTTCACCACAGAGGGCATACATACACAAAAGGCATATTGTATTCATATTCAGTATTTCTTTCAAAAACAAATTATGAAAATTATTTCACCCAGCATTAATCTGAAATAATTAATAATGGTATAGGATTCATTTTCAAATTCATAAATGAAACAATATTGTAAAGTATAAGAATTTAGCCAGAATAGTACTAATAACTATCTTAATACAAATATGTTGCTTAATGTTTGTATAGTTTAGTATGGGAGAATATTGGCTTTTGTGTGATATATTCTCTTTGAAGATTATTGTGCTTTTAGCGTTTGACCTTTTGATAGAGTAATTTTTAATCTGTAATCTCATATTTATCACAATTTTCAATAAATGCATTACCACTGTTTTTTATTACTGTTGCCTTGGTGTGATAAATGTCTATTTTATGCTGGGATTGTATCACTCATGTCATACAGTTCCTTATTGCTAATGCCAAGAGAAACATGTGGCAAAACATAAATTTGATTGCTTTAGACAAATTCCAAGACAACAGTTTGGAAGCTAATACATGGTGAGAGGAGGAAACTATGAGGTTTCCCGAGTGCATGCTTGTTGTGTAAATGTGTGTGTGTGTGTGTGTGTATGTGTGTGTGTGTGTGTGTGTGTGTGTATTATGGGCAAAATTACTTGTATTACAAGGAACATGACTTCTGGTCTAGACAAAATTCTAAATGGACAGATTGTGTGAGATGGGGGTTGAAGCTTTAAGATGACAAATCCTAACCTCATCAAAATATTGAATTTCATGAGATGTTCTGAATAATGTCCACGATAGAATTCTCACAATTTTTGTTGAAATTCCATGATGTCACGAATCAGTTACGAAATGGAAAAGGCTTCATTTTACTTATTGCAAATGACAATGTATTTTGTATTTGAGTCTCTGTTCACAACTTTGTATTTCAAGCAAGGTGTATAAAGATAGTTAGGTCATTTACATTTCTCATTATTATTAACACAGCAGCGATTAACAGGGCTGAGCACATGTCTATGGAGTAGGATAATGAGTTTTTTATCCAGATTCTAAGAAGTGGTACATGTCTGGGTCACGTGTTACTCTTTTAAGAATTGTCCACACTGATTTCCATAGCTACTGTGGTAGTTTGCAAACATGAGTGTAGATTCTGGTATCACTTTGTCATTAACAATCAATTGTTTTGCTTATATTTGCTTTTATGACTATAAGTACATCAATGCATCAGTAATAATGTGAGGCCTTGGAGCCTCCTCTTGTCATCGATCCCAATTTGGGCCAGTCACTGGACTTCCTTTCCCTCAGTCTATTCTTAATTTTTGTCCCTGTAGTCCTTTTAGGCAGAGACAATTCTGGGTCAAAGTTTTCACTGTGTGATGATAACAGCTTTATTTGTGACTGCGATAATCAGGAAACAACCCAGATATTTACAAAGAGGAATGGATGCACACAATGTGATTCATTTACACAATGGAATATTATTCAGGTATTAAGGACAAGGACATCATGAGTTTTGCAAGCAAATGGATGGAACTAGAAAATATCATTCAGAATGAGGTAACTCACTAACAACAGAACCTGCATGTTATATATTCACTAATAAGTGGATATTAGCCAAAATAGTACAGAATAC
>NW_021623123.1:0-2231 GCF_004785775.1 Grammomys surdaster | reverse complement strand
ATACAGGAGAGAAACCTTACAAATGTAATGAATGTGGCAAATCATTTTCATGGAACTCATACCTGCAAGTTCACTGCAGGTTCCATAAAGGAGAAAAACCTTACAAATGTAATGAATGTGGCACATCTTTTACACAGAACTCAGATCTTAAAGTTCATGAAAGAATCCATACAGGAGAGAAACCTTACAAATGTACCCAATGTGACAAATCATTTACAGCGAACGCACAACTTCACCTTCACTATAGATCCCATACAGGAGAGAAACCTTACAAATGTACTGAATGTGACAAATCATTTACAGGGAATGCACAACTTCAGCGTCACTACAGATCCCATACAGGAGAGAAACCTTACAAATGTAATGAATGTGGCAAATCTTTTATACAGAACTCAGACCTTAAAGTTCATGAAAGAATCCATACAGGAGAGAAACCTTACAAATGTAATGAATGTGGAAAATCCTTTATTAAGTCGTCACTTCTTAAAGTTCACCAAAGAATCCATACAGGAGAGAAAAATTACCATACAGGAGAGAAAACTTACAAATGTAATTAATGTGGCAAAACTATTACAGAGAACTCAAGCCTTCAATTTCACCACAGAGGGCATACATACACAAAAGGCATATTGTATTCATATTCAGTATTTCTTTCAAAAACAAATTATGAAAATTATTTCACCCAGCATTAATCTGAAATAATTAATAATGGTATAGGATTCATTTTCAAATTCATAAATGAAACAATATTGTAAAGTATAAGAATTTAGCCAGAATAGTACTAATAACTATCTTAATACAAATATGTTGCTTAATGTTTGTATAGTTTAGTATGGGAGAATATTGGCTTTTGTGTGATATATTCTCTTTGAAGATTATTGTGCTTTTAGCGTTTGACCTTTTGATAGAGTAATTTTTAATCTGTAATCTCATATTTATCACAATTTTCAATAAATGCATTACCACTGTTTTTTATTACTGTTGCCTTGGTGTGATAAATGTCTATTTTATGCTGGGATTGTATCACTCATGTCATACAGTTCCTTATTGCTAATGCCAAGAGAAACATGTGGCAAAACATAAATTTGATTGCTTTAGACAAATTCCAAGACAACAGTTTGGAAGCTAATACATGGTGAGAGGAGGAAACTATGAGGTTTCCCGAGTGCATGCTTGTTGTGTAAATGTGTGTGTGTGTGTGTGTGTATGTGTGTGTGTGTGTGTGTGTGTGTGTATTATGGGCAAAATTACTTGTATTACAAGGAACATGACTTCTGGTCTAGACAAAATTCTAAATGGACAGATTGTGTGAGATGGGGGTTGAAGCTTTAAGATGACAAATCCTAACCTCATCAAAATATTGAATTTCATGAGATGTTCTGAATAATGTCCACGATAGAATTCTCACAATTTTTGTTGAAATTCCATGATGTCACGAATCAGTTACAAAATGGAAAAGGCTTCATTTTACTTATTGCAAATGACAATGTATTTTGTATTTGAGTCTCTGTTCACAACTTTGTATTTCAAGCAAGGTGTATAAAGATAGTTAGGTCATTTACATTTCTCATTATTATTAACACAGCAGCGATTAACAGGGCTGAGCACATGTCTATGGAGTAGGATAATGAGTTTTTTATCCAGATTCTAAGAAGTGGTACATGTCTGGGTCACGTGTTACTCTTTTAAGAATTGTCCACACTGATTTCCATAGCTACTGTGGTAGTTTGCAAACATGAGTGTAGATTCTGGTATCACTTTGTCATTAACAATCAATTGTTTTGCTTATATTTGCTTTTATGACTATAAGTACATCAATGCATCAGTAATAATGTGAGGCCTTGGAGCCTCCTCTTGTCATCGATCCCAATTTGGGCCAGTCACTGGACTTCCTTTCCCTCAGTCTATTCTTAATTTTTGTCCCTGTAGTCCTTTTAGGCAGAGACAATTCTGGGTCAAAGTTTTCACTGTGTGATGATAACAGCTTTATTTGTGACTGCGATAATCAGGAAACAACCCAGATATTTACAAAGAGGAATGGATGCACACAATGTGATTCATTTACACAATGGAATACTATTCAGGTATTAAGGACAAGGACATCATGAGTTTTGCAAGCAAATGGATGGAACTAGAAAATATCATTCAGAATGAGGTAACTCACTAACAACAGAACCTGCATGGTATATATTCACTAATAAGTGGATATTAGCCAAAATAGTACAGAATAC
>NW_021623122.1:0-6857 GCF_004785775.1 Grammomys surdaster | reverse complement strand
AGCGCGCTGGCTCCCTGCCTCTCAGCCCGTGAGGGAGCCGTGAGGTAAAGCGCGCCTGAGTAAGGCGCGCCGGCTCCCTGCTTCTCGGCTCTGACAGAGCCATGAATGGGAGCGCGCATGCGCAGGGCACGCCGGCTTCCCGAGCTCTGGCTTCAGTCAGAGCCAAGCGGAGTATGCGCATGCGCAAAGAGTAAAAAATGAATATGCTAATTAAGCCTTACTCTAAGAGTGCTCCAAGAGCCAATGAGAAACTGGTATGCTAATTAGGCATCATTAAGGAGCCAATGAGCATGCAGTAAGTGCTCCCAGGGCTCTATATAAGCCCATGGGTTCTGGGGCTCTGGGTCCTTCGCCACTACCATCTAAGAGAGCTGTAACACCATCTAAGAGAGCTGTAACACCATCTAAAAGAGCTGTAACAAGTAAACTGCGTGTCAGAAGAATCCTGAAGTGTGGCGTGTTCTCCTTTTCGGCGAGGCGGCGCGTCACAACTGGTGCCGAAACCCGGGATGAAGCCGGAAGTCTCAGCGTTTCATCCAGCATCGAGGGACCCTGTGAGCTCAACAGAGGATTCAGAACTGACGGCGCGAAAAAGTCTAGACGTCTTCCTGCAAGGTAGGGTGAGTCCTGTTTATCTTGCTATTGCTATTCCCGTTTGGGCTGCAATAGTGCTCTGCTTTAGTTTTAATTGGCATATACAGGGGAAGGAGTGCACTTGGCATCCGTGTATACAGGAACTGTAGATAGGAAGCTATGGGTAACCATCAGGCATTGCTGCACGAGCGTGGCTTGAAGGTTCCCGAGAAGGCATTGTGCAATTTTTTGCAAGATGCTGATCAGGTAGCTCCCTGGTTTGTATCCACGGGGTCCCTGTCTAAGGGCTCCTGGGACAAACTTGGAGGTGATCTGATCAGCAAAATAGAAGGAGGAAAGTTAAGACCAGGCACGTGGCCTTTGTATAAAATGATTAGAGCCTGTATAGAGGATGTTAGGTGCCGAGACAAAGTAAGAGAGGGACAAAGAGCTTTGGCAGAGCATCAGGATAGCTTATCAGAAGCAGGAATGGTAGAGAGCGCTAACAAGAGAAAGAAAAAAGAAAACGTTAAAAAGGAGGTAGCTACGAAAGTGGAACAGAAAAGGCCTAAGAAATTGTACCCAGTGTTAACTGAGTGACTCCACCTCTGAGGAGACATCGTCGAGAGATGGAGAAGAGACATGTCTAAATGTCCTTCTTTGTTGTCTGTCCTTGGCGCGCCAATGTCCATATGTCTAAGTGTATGTTCTATGTTGCATGTTTAAAAAGACAAGAATGGTTATATATCCAACTATTGGGCTACTTTAACTCTGCTTTAAAGGCAGTCTTAATATATACAGGCTGATAAGCTACCTACACCTATAGCTAAGAGTTGAGCTGAGCTGAAAAAGCCTCTATATCCAGTTTAAAAATTACAAAGTTTGAAATTATATAAATATAAATCAAGAGAGCCTGGGTCCTTCAAGTGGGAACAGGATTTAGATAGAAAAATAGTCCACCTTGAGGCGGAAGGATACCATTCACGTGGGCGGCTGCCTCCACAGAATAGAGAACAGTAAAAGCTGCTCTCCCCAATAAAAATTAATAGATACTGGAGCTGATGTAACAATTATTAGAAAACAAGAGTGCCTTTAACTTGGCGTTTATCTGATCCTTTATTCAACTAAAAGGAGTTGCTTATTCAGTTAAACCAAAAACAAAGTTCAAATTTAAGATTTATAAAATTAATGAAACATTACAGCTTGTCTTGCCTACGTCAGTTACCATTCTAGTAAATAAAATAATAAAATAATTTTACTATTATAAAATTAATTATAAAATTATAATATTAATATAAATTGATATTAATATAGAATTATATTATTAATTATAAAATTATTATAGATTTAAAAGATTGTTCCTTTACATCCTGGTAAAGTGATAAGATTTAAATCCAATAAATGTATTAGTGATTCTTGAGAGCCCATGAAACAATGTCATTAAAGGGCTGACTCAGAATAATTAATAGAATATGCTTGAAGTGAGAGAGAAAGAAAAGAGCTTGTTTGTGGACAAAAGAGTGAGAACATCCATCATCAAGTCATCAGTGGTTACTAATTACTCCCTATGTGAAAAAGAAAGTCTTGCCTTTCTTTCTTATGTGCAAGGCCCTGGGACTTGATCCCTGCACCACAAGGAGATCAAGAAGAGCTAAGGCTTTTAGATTGTTGCAGGTATCCTAGACTTTCATCTAATACAAGCTCAAAAAATTACAAACTACAACTTTTGTCTAGGGAGAGCTAGCTAGTCAGTAAGGGTGACCAATAAATCTCTCAGTGTATTTTATTCATTTTGTACGCCCTTACTACATCTCAAACAGATTGTGACACAAAAAATTCCAATAAGAATGGATAATAAGGGCTACAAGTGAGAAGGGAGGCCTCAGTTTCTCCAGCTTATCTTGAAGCTTTGCAGGCTCCTCCGCCTTTTCAGCCTGCCAATGTCATCATAAGGTACTTTCCTCTGAAAAGCTAAGTGCTGCCAAAGAGTTGTTGGCTGAACAGATAAGGACACTAGCATGTTAGCTTGGCTCATAGTGAGCGGGGCAGTGGTACTTTGCTGCCCCCGACTTCTGAGTGGCAGGGGTCCTAGTAAGACAGTGCAGAGAAGTAAACTAGATTAGTAAATGGAAATAACTTTTCATCTTTAAGCTTGTCTCTCTGGTAGAGCTTCTGTCCTAAAGCTAAGAGTAGAAACAGGATTGTGAAGCATCCATCACCTGTGGCATAGAACATAGACTTGCCACAGAACTGAAGCCATAGGGAAGGACGCCTTGAGAAAATCCAGAGACTGTTAGTGTTGTGTGCTTCCTGATGACCCTACCTGGTAAGATGTCTGTCATCAGCTCTGTCAGTTTCCAGTATACCAGCTAGTAGCACCTGTGCACAAGGACTACATCTGAAAACAGTGAGAGAAAGCCAGGGGCTAGGTGTGGTTGACAGGAAGCCTGCCAGCCTTGTGTGTGTTGGAAGTGGGACACATCTAAGCTGGAGATGGCTGACAGCGGCCTGTAGTTCTCTAGAGGGGAGGAAAATGGTTACATTCACAAGTTTACATCTGCAGATATCCTTAAATCAGAGAAAAGGAGGTTGCTGCATGATCTGCGTGCTATTAATCAGCAAATGCAGATCATGGGCTCAGTACAGTGAGGGTTGCCGCTTTTATCATCTTTGCCAGCCTCCTGGCCTATAATAATAGATATTAAGGTTTGTTTTTTCTCCATCCACTTGTGTACCAAAGATAGTAAAAAGTTTACATTCACCATTCCATCATGTAATCATGAAGGACCTATCTCTGGCTACAGGACTGACTTCGTAGAAAAACATGTTGAATGTGGGCTCACAGGAGCGGTATGCTGTTTAATCACATGCCACTTTTGTGCTAAATCTGAGCCAGCAGGAAAAGGGCATTTCTCTAGCATTAATTCAGAAAGATGTATTTTTCTTTTATTTGAAAAGAAAGGCTTAGTCCCAGCTGTAAGGCAACATTTTCTCTTAAGGGACTACTCTGTTGCTGGGGAGTGACCTCTCCTAGACTGATGCTTTTCTCCTTGACAGCTGCATTTCCATTGACTTTTACACTCTCCTTTACTACAAAAGGCCCAGCTCAAACGAATTGACTATGATAAGGGCAAGGAATTGTGGAACGTGCTCATTGCACGATAAAAATGTATCTAGAAAAACAAAAGGGGGAATGGGACCTTGGATCTCCAAGATCCCGAATATCTTTAGTCTTATTTACTCTTAATTTTTAAAATTTGGATGTGCATGGCCGAAACGCGGCCGATAGACACGGACAATGGCCACAACCCCCACAGGAGCAGGCAAGTGGAAGGACGTCTTGACCAGACAATGGAAAGGCCCGGATCCTATAGGATCCAGGGGAGCGGTTTGTGTTTTTCCACAGGAAGAAGACAATCCATTTTGGCTACCAGAGCAACTAACGTGAAGACTCGTGATGACTGAAGATGACACCCCGAAGAATTCATCTGCAGACGCTTCCAGTCCTAATTTGGATCCTCCAGATCTGGGTTCCTAGTATATGGGGAAGAACAATGATGGGCTATATTATCTACTTTTCCTAAACCCATACCTGTTAGACATGATGCCATGGTGTTTACTAATAAAACCATGGGGCTGCCTTATCTTCCCTATGATAAACTGCATGCCCCCCTGGGAGAAAATCGTTCCTTGCCTGAATGGGGTTCTCTCTGTTTCCAGATTACTGAGACAAGAAACTGTATAACTCTCTCGAAGAGAACCTTGGGGTGGTTTTATGAAAAGAGAAGCTGGGTTAAATTAACAACCAAAAAGAATAATAATGAAAAGGACAATAGTTGTGTCAAAGAGTTCTCACAGTCCTTTTTACAACCAGCCATTTGGATAGATGGAACATTTTAATCACCCAAACTTATTGATGGAGAACATCCTCGTTAACCTAAGGTCTCTCCCTTTTGTAGTCTAGAAGATGAGAGAGTTGTTCTGCCTTGGTCTGATTGTCAATCCAGAGTAACACGATGGGCAGATACCAATGAAACTTTTTCCTTTTCACCCAATATGCTGGGAGATCTTGGAGCTGACGCGATAATGAGAAAAGGTCCTTTTCTACAGAGCATTAGTATAAATCCTTTTCACAAATGACTACTCTGTAGAGTTAGTGGCAGTTGTACTGACCTCAACCCGCTAGCCTTTCTCCAGGGTAGAGAGACAGGAAGAACATCCTTTACAGGAGTTATTAATGGAATTATGGTGAAACAGATCCGATCCCTCAGTTGACAAATCCTATTCAGTTAATTACTGGAGTTAACAAGATTATTGTAAATCAAACGGTATTTTCACCTACTCCAGTGTGTGTCTTTCCACCTTTCTTGTTTATTCTTTCAAACTCCTCATTTAAAAAATGCACTAATGATTCATGCATGATGTCTCAGTGTTGGGCAGTTAGACAAGCTAAACGTGCCATGGTTGCCAGAGTGCCACGATGGGTTCCTGTTTCTGTTGAAACACCCTCTATTCTATCATTATTCAGACAAAAAAGAGACTTTGGCATAACTGCAGCCATAATGATGGTGATATCAGTTAGTGCCATTGCAGCTACAGCTGCTGAGATTGCTATGACAACCAAAGTTCAAACAACAACAGCCTTAAATCAGCTGTCCGCTACAGTGGCAGAGGCAGTTAACATCCATACCTCTACGAGTGCTGAATTAAAAGGCAGATTGATGATTGTTAATCAGCGCCTAGATTTGGTAAAAGAAAGATTAGACATTCTTTTTCAATTGGCACAATTGAAATGTGAAAGAAAACTGGGAACACTCTGTATTACTAGTGTTCAATACGAAAACTTTACTCGAACAGCTAATTTATCCAGACAATTGTCTCATTACCTAACAGGAGAATGGTCAGAAGGATTTGATGAACTCCTTGAGAAGTTGCGAGTAGCGGTGATGGCCATCAACTCAACACGCATGGACCTGTCGCTGACTGAAAGACCTTCTTCCTGGATTTCTTCGGCCTTCCCCTTCTTTAAGGAGTGGGTGGGAGTAGGCCTGTTTGGTACAACCCTGTGTTGCAGATTAGTGTTCATACTCTGGTTGGTTTGCAAGCTCAGAAATCAACAGAAACGTGACAAAGCCATGATTACCCAAGCACTTGTGGCTTTAGAACAAGGTTCATCTCCCGAAATCTGGTTATCTATGTTAAAGAAATAGCGAACAAACAGATCCATCAGCCGCTGCACCCCAAGGGCTCAGCCCATTACATTGGGTCGATGAGGAGTTTTAGCCTGACTGGTCTTGTCTGTCTAGCTCTGGTACCTGAATTTTGAGACAAACAGCCCTTGCACCCCTAGGAGATAACTCCATTGCACAGGGATGGGTGTTTGCATCTCTTTCGATTTCCCTAGCCTTTGCACCCAGAGGACTTGTTTCCATTGCACCTGGTAAGGTAGGGGAGACTGTATCAAACTATTAGTCCTTGATCGCTTATTCCCCCATGATGGAAATTGCTTGATCGGGCTTGAGTTTGAGTCATATTGGTACTGTGCCAGACAGACCAAGGGCAACTCCATCTTTTCGTCTCCAGGCCAGCTGCCATTGGTCCCAACGACGGGAATAGGTTGATGCCATATGCCAGAACTACACTACGAGCTGTGAGTTTACCCCATGATGGGCATTATGAGTGGCCACAACCTGGGTGCACATTCTTGCTGGCAAGAATGCCAGGTGTGGGTGCAACCCTCGTAGCCTAAGACAGGGAGCTCACCATTCTTTGGTGCTGGCTATGGAAGAACATCAACTAGCCTAAGACATGGGAAATGGCCAGTGCCTGTGATTCTCATTTAAAACAAAAAAGGGGAGAAGTAGAGAGCCGTGAAAGGCAGAGACAGCGCTGGCAATCCGATGCTCTCACAAGTTCTATGATTTATTGCCTTTGTGTAAGGGGAAAGCACAGAAGGTCACAGCCCATCCCGGGGCATATAAGATTTTATGGGCAATTAACCAACCAGATATGTACACGTTGCTCCAGGGGGTATTTAACAGGGGGTATTTAACCAGGAACCCTGAGTGATAGTCCTCCACACTTCCCAGGGCTCGGGTTCCCATTGCAAGGGACATAAGTGTAGAAGGTCTCACAACTGTTTAACTGCCTTAAACACCTTACTAGTAGAACAGTGGGCTTGATCGGCAAAATAACAGTTGGAAATTTGTTGTAACAATATAATAAAGAAGGGGGAGATGTTGGGAGCCGCATACGCCAATTGTCAATGGCGCGGCTCCGTCAGC
>NW_021623121.1:0-6435 GCF_004785775.1 Grammomys surdaster | reverse complement strand
AACGTTGGTGTCTGTGTTATCTCGCGGGCGAGAACACGCCACCCACATATTGGTGCCGAAACCCGGGAAGAAATTTGAAGGTACCTTGCGGAGAAGGACCTCCCAGCCGGAGTTAAACTTAAAAGGAATCACTGCAGTGGAAGGCAGAATCAGCGAGGTATGGTTAATCCTGAATCTTTTCATATTTCCCCTAAACCACAAGCAGCAGTGAAAATTTTGTTATCTTAGTGCCAGCTTTCACCCATTTCCTCCTGCTGTTGTATTGCTTTCACCAGTTTGCCTGTTTAAATCTTGCCGCCGCTTGAGCCAGCCCTGCCCCCCCTTCCAGCAGCCGTTCAGGGCTGCCAAGTTTCAGTAGGCAAGTGAAACTTTGGCCTTTTCCCTTCTTCCAGCTCTTTTCTGGGGTTTTTAAAAGGCAAGAAAAAGTTTGGCTTTAGCTGCTTTGATCCAGCAGGTTTTATGAGCAGGCAGAGGCTTAGCATAATTAATTAGCCGGGAGTGAGCCCAGAGCCCTTCTCTCTGAGAGTCAGATTCCCCCGGAGATAAGATAACAAACAGCATGTGGCCTTGCAGTCAATTGTGACCAGCTCTGCAGAAAAAAACTTTGTTAGTGAGAGAGATCCATTTGCCTGCAGGAGAACACTGACACTCGCCTCCTGGGACAGGCTAAAAGGAGATCTGACTAAGGGACAGCAGAATGGAAAGTTGAGGATAGTTCAGCTATTGTGGTGAGTCAGGAGATACTGAAAGAGATTCAGGGTTACCTTCCAGTAACTGATTCTGGGTGGGAGTGCTCACAAGCTCATAGAAGCTTGGATAGACATGTCTACAGAAATTCCCCAGACGTTAGATCTGCGGGAGGGAATTAGAGACCGAAAAGAGTCTCTGGGAGAGTCTGTTACGAAGAGAAAGCCTCTATATCCAGTAGAGGAATTGCAAAATCTGAAATTATATGAATATGAATCGGGGAGGTCTGGTTCTTCCAAGCGAGAACCAGAGAAAGATGGAAAAATAGTCCGTTATGAGGCAGAAAGAGATGAAGAAGTAGTCCTCTTTGAGGCAGAAGGATTCCATTCACGTGGGCGGCTGCAGCCGCAGAGTAGAGAACAAAGGGAGGCGGAGATTAAAAAGCGCGCGCTTACAGCTCCCCCGCCCCCCCTGGAATTCTCAGGCAGCACTCCCTGCTGCAATTTTGAGCACACTGCTGCCTTATGCAGACAAGCTCGGTGCAACTACCTTCCTTTCAGAGAAAGATAAAAAGAAAGATGTTTCAAGCCTTTCCAGTGTTTAAAGCTGCGAAAAGAAGTTGTGTTTACACATCGGTAGAATATATTTCTATTAAAGAACTTGCTGAGTTAGTTCAAAAGCATGGGTTTGATGCTAATTTTACAGCCATGAAGTTTGAGAGATTTGCTGCTATGGCAATAGCTCCAAATGTTTGGAAAAATACAATAAAAGCTACTCTCCCCAATAAGAATTAATAGATACTGGGACTGATGTAACAATTATTAGAAGACAAGAGTGCCTTTAACTTGGTGTTTGTCTGATCCCTCATTCAACTAAAAGGAGTTGCTTATTCAGTTAAACCAAAAACAAAGTTCAAATTTAAGATTTATGAAATTAATGAGACATTACAGCCTGTCTTGCCTACGTCAGTTACCATTCTAGTAAATACATAGAATTATTATAAATTTAAAAGATTGTTTTTATTGTTCCTTTACATCCTGGTAAAGGTGATGAGTTTAAATCCAATGAATTTATTAGTGATTCTTGAGAGCCCATGAAACAATGTCATTAAAAGGTTGCTTCAAAGAATAATTAATAGTCTTATATAAAAATTTGTTATTGCTTTAATACAGAAATTAAACATTTAAATCTCTCAGTGTATTTTATTCATTTTGTTAACTGATATCTCTAAAAAGAGTTTTTCTGTACGCCCTTGCTCTAATACAATGAGTTTCAAAATTTTAGAGTACTTGTTGCTCCAGAAAAATTCAAAGACAGTATCTTTATAATATTTGAGAATTCAGTTACATCTTAAACAGATTGTCACACAGAAAATTCCAATAAGAATGGATAATGGGGGCTGGAGAGATGGCTCAGCCGTTAAAGGCTAGGCTCACAACTACAAATATTTAGAGTTCAATTCCCAGCAACCCATGGTGGCTCACAATCATTCGTAGTGAGATTTAGTGCCCTCTTCTGGCTTACAGGCGTACATACAAAAATTGGTTTACTTTTAATGATTCTTAAAAATCAAGTTAACAGATATTAATTGGCTAAAACCTCATCTTAAACTTACCATAAGAGGATTTAAACCTCTGTTCGATGTTTTTCAAGGGAGATACAAATCCTAATTCCCCTCGACAGTTAACTGATAGGGATAGATAGCTTTGTAAAAGTATAGAATAAGCTGTTAGTCATTAAAAGATAAATTATCTAGACCATGATACATTGTTGGCTGTTTACATTATTATTACTCATGTGCTCACAACAGACCTTGGCCAAAGAAACCATTAATGTAGATTCATCTATCTACAAATAAAGTTTGAACATCTTATTTTGAAACTATTACAGTGTTAATACAAGATTGTAAGATAGAATCCTGAAAATATTTTAGATGAAATGCTAATTCTTTATTCCAAATAAAAATTAAGTTGGTTATTGGAAAATAATGATATTTGACCTATTACTTGGCAAAGTTTTTAGGCAAAATTGATAATCATTATCCATAAGACAAGTTGTTAACAGTTGTTCTCTATACATGCTTTTGTTTTCCTATAAATTTACATACAGCCCATAGAAAAAATATTTACTATATTTACAGATGCCTCATCAATTTATTAGACAGTATATGTAATTATATCACATGTTCATTTTCTTGAATTTTCCCCTGCTTCAACACAAATAATTAAATTATGTGCTCTAGAAACTGTTTGAAATGCTGAAAATTCAAGCTTTCAATTGGTACACTCATAGCCAGTATATGGCTCATGGTTTATAACTGCTTAAAATTGTTGCCCTTTTAGATATTACTAATTCTCAAATTTTACAGTTAATTATAAAAATACAGCTTAATTTAAGAAACATGTACTGTTTCTTTATAAGACATTTAAGGGTTCATTGGATTGCCTAAAACCCAAGACAATGCCAGGACAGATTTGTATACCAGTCAAATTATAGACCATATAGAAACAATTGGCCATACAATCTTATTCTTTATATCATCAAAATAATAATAACTTGAGACAATAATTTAATATTTCTAGAAAGTGTACAAGTAAAATAACAAAACTTCTTCTCAGTGTCCTCAATTTTCATAATGGTGTTAAGCCTTGAAGACTTACACATGATTAATCATGACAAATGGATGTTACTCATGTTCCATCCTTTGGGAGACTTCAATATTTACATGATTCTATTGACACTTGTTCCAAAATTATAATTGCCTCCCCTTTATAGGGAGAAAAGACAACACATGTTATCCAACATTGCCTTGAGGCCTAGAATGCCTGGGGAAAGCCTAAAATTCTCAACTTATACTTCTCAGAAGTTTGGACAATTCTGTCGCCAAATAGAGGTGACCCACCTGACAGGTCTACCATACAATCTTCAAGGACAAGACATTATAGAACGGGATCATCGTACTCTTAAATCTTATTTTTTAAAACAAAAAGGGGGAGTCGAGGAGGCTCTACCCTCAGTGCCACGAGTCACTGTTTCTATAGCACTCTTTGCTTTCAATTTTTTAATTTTGGACAGTCAGGGCCATTCGGCTGCTGACCATCATTGTTTAGAGCCTGATAGGCCAAAGGAGATGGTCAAGTGGAAGGACGTCTTGACCAGACAATGAAAGGCCCGGATCCTATTTTAATAGGATCCAGGGGAGCGGTCTGTGTTTTTCCCACAGGAGGAAGACAATCCATTCTGGCTACCAGAGCGACTGACGCAAAGGCTCGTGATGACTGAAGATGACACCCCGAAGAATTCATCTACAGATGCTTCCAGTCCTAATCTGGACCCTCCAGAATTGGGTTCCTAGTATATGGGGAGAACAACGATGGGCTATATTATCTGCTTTTCCTAAACCTATACCTGTCAGACATGATGCCATGGTGTTTCCAAGATTTCTTACAACTAATAAAACCATGGGGCTGCCTTATCTTCCCTATGATAAAACGCAGGCCCCCCTGGGAGAAAATCGTTCCTTGCCTGAATGGGGTTCTCTCTGTTTTCAGATTACTGAGACAGGACACTGTATAACTCTCTCGAAGAGAACCTTGGGGTGGTTTTATGAAAAGAGAGACTGGGTTAAACTAACAACAAAAAGGAATGATAATGAAAAGGACAATAGTTATGTCAAAGAGTTCTCACAGTCCTTTTTGCAACCAGCCATTTGGATAGATGGAACATTTTTATCACCCAAACTTATTGATGGAGAACATCCTCGTCAACCTAAGGTCTCTCCTTTTTGTAGTCTAGAAGATGAGGGAGCTGTTCTACCTTGGTCTGATTGTCAATCCAGAGTAACACGATGGGCAGATACCAATGAAACTTTTTCCTTTTCACCCAATATGTTGGGAGATCCTGGAGCTGGCGCAGTAATGAGAAAGGGTCCTTTTCTACAGAGTGTTAGTATGAATCCTTTTCACAAATGGCTACTCTGTGGAGTTAATGGCAGTTGTACCGACCTCAACTCGCTAGCCTTTCTCCAGGGCGGAGCGACAGGAAGAACATCCTTTACAGGAGTTATTAATGGAACTATGGTGAAACAGAGTTCAGATCCGGTCCCTCAGTTGACAAATCCTATTCAGTTAATTACTGGAGTTAACAGGATCATTGTAAATCAAACAGTATTTTCACCTACACCAGTGTGTGTTTTTCCACCTTTCTTGTTTATTCTTTCAAACTCCTCATTTGAAAAATGCACTAATGATTCATGCATGATGTCTCAGTGTTGGGCTGTTGGACAAGCTAAGCGTGCCATGGTTGCCAGAGTGCCACGATGGGTTCCTGTTCCTGTTGAAACACCCTCTACTCTATCATTATTCAGACAAAAAAGAGACTTTGGCATAACCGCAGCCATAATAACAGCGATATCAGTCACTGCCATTGCAGCTACAGCTGCTGGGATTGCTATGACAACCAAAGTCCAAACAGCAGCAGCCTTAAATCAGCTGTCCGCTACAGTGACAGAGGCAGCCAACTTCCATACTTCTGCTAATGCTGAATTGAAAGGCGGATTGATGATTGTTAATCAGCGCCTAGATTTGGTAGAAGAAAGGATAGATATCCTCTTTCAATTGGCACAACTGGGATGTGAAAGAAGTCTGGGAGCAATCTGTATTACTAGTGTTCAATATGAAAATTTTACTCGAACAGCTAATTTGTCTAGACAATTGTCTCGTTACCTAGCAGGAGAATGGTCAGAAGGATTTGATGAACTTCTCGAGAAGTTGCGAGCAGCGGTGGCAGCCATCAACTCAACGCGTGTGGACATTTCGCTGACTGAAGGACTCTCCACCTGGATCTCTTCAGCTTTCTCTTTCTTTGAAGAGTGGGTGGGAGTAGGCCTGTTTGGTACAACCCTGTGTTGTGGATTAGTGTTCATACTCTGGTTGGTTTGCAAGCCCAGAGCTCAACAGAAACGTGACAAAGTCGTGATTACCCAAGCACTTGCAGCCTTAGAACAAGGTTCATCTCCCGAAATCTGGTTATCTATGCTAAAGAAATAGCCAACAAATAGATCCTCAGCTACTGCACCCCAAGGGCTCAGCCCATTGCATTGGGTCAGCGAGGAGTTTTAGTCTGACTGGTCCTTGTCTGTGTAGCTCTGGTACCGGAACTTTGAGACAAACAGCCCTTGCACCCCTAGGAGGTAACTCCATTGCACAGGGATGGGTGTTTGCATCTCTCTCGGTTTCCCCTAGCCTTTGCACCCAGAGGACTCGTTTCCATTGCACCTGGTAAGGTGGGAGAGACTGTATCAAACTATTAGTCCTTGATCGCTTATTCCCCCATAATGGAATTTGCTTGATCGGGCTTGAGTTTGAGTTTTGATTGGTACCGTGCCAGACAGACCAAGGACAGCTCTATCTTTTGTCTCCAGGCCAGCTGCCATTGGTCCCAACGACGGGAATAGGTTGATGCCATATGCCAGAGATACACCATGTGGTGTGAGTTTACCCCATGATGGGCATTACGAGTGGCCACAACCTGGGTGCACATTCTTGCTGACAAGAATGCCAGGTGTGGGTGCAACCCTCGTAGCCTAAGACAGGGAGCTCACCATTCTTTGGTGCTGGCTATGGAAAAACGTCAACTAGCCTAAGACACGGGAAATGGCCAGTGCCTGTGATTCTCATTTAAAACAAAAAGGGGGAGATGTAGAGAGCCGTGGAAAGCAGAGACATCTCTGGCAATCCGATGCTCTCA
>NW_021623120.1:0-2484 GCF_004785775.1 Grammomys surdaster | reverse complement strand
AAGTACCTGCTCAACCATGACCCAGGATACCCTTATGCAGTCCCACATCTCCTCCCTTTACTTTTTTTAAAAAAGGGGGGTCACTGTGAAAATTTTGGATGAGGAAGTCGAAAGAAAGCACTACGTAGGCCAGAGGTATTAGCATAATTATGTCACAGGGTAAAGGGGAGCAGGGTGGGGGGTAGGGAAGGTAAGGGATCATTGAATCAATTGAATTTATGTGATACAGTTTGAGGGTAGTAATATCTGACTAATCTAGATAGACATTACATTTTCTTCACTAACATGTAACTTTAGTTATTTGACTTTGGCAAAAGAGTTCATTTGTAGCTGGAAGGTCTGAATCTGTCCACAGGACTCAGCATCTCTGGATCTTGGCATGTGTCTCTGGATCTCAGCTTGTCTCTGGAATCTGCAGTCAGGCGGTGTGGCTGTAAGAAGACAGCATGGCATCCTAGGCAGGTTCCAGGAGGCTCTATAAATCTCTGTTGGACTTGTGGGAGCACCTGTAGAATAATCACAACAGAGAAGCAGCACCCCAGCAGGGGGATGTCTGTAAAGAGGTAGCAAGCATTAGGCTACTTGGGATCAGGTACGTCATGGTGTGTCGTTGAGATCCTGGAAAGCAAAGGTGTTTGAAGAAATTTTAGTTTTAGAAGTCACCTTTGAGTCTGTTTTAGCTGACTGTGGAAGAAAATCATATTAATTATGTAGGCAGCAACAGTTTGTCTGTAAAAGGAAACTATTTGTTAATTAATAGCTGAAAGATGTTGATCAGCTTCTTGATTTAACCTGTGGAAGTAAATTTAGATGACTTTCATATCTTGAAGAAATTTTAAAAGTTGAAAAAAAATTGTTGAGAATATATCATGAGTGAAAAGGAGACATTTAAACAAAAGCAAAAAATTTTGGGTTGAAAAGCACAAACACTGTTGTTCTAGGCATTCCTGTTAGGGGAAAAGGCATTAATGGTAGATTTAGAAGTAGTGGAGGAAAGGCCTGTTTTGCCATGTGGTGGTTTGGGTTACCACCTGGATGTTCTAGCAGAGAGGCCAAGGAATTCCCCCTGTTGTTTTTCTTAGAGAAAAGAAAGGCTAACTTTGAAGAAAAGTTTAAAGCGAAAAACATAGAAGTTTGGTAACAGAGTCAGAAGGAGTGAAAGGCTGTGTTTGACTGAGCTACGGCAGAGAGACACCTAGAGGTTGAGAAAGAAATTGTAAGTTAGACAAAGGCGAAGGGGCGTAGATGGAGTCTCAGACTCTCTGCTAACAGGCAAACCAGCTGGGTGATGGCTGGCCGCAAATGACTTAGAAGGGGACTAGTGGGGAAGGGACAAACAGAGAGCCAGCTCTGTTTTACAGGCAAGTCAGCTGGGGTATAACCAGCCGGCCGCAAATGGCGGGGAGTGGAGGAATTTTAGCGCGAAAAGTTAACCCCTGGGGGAGGGGCAAACCTCTTGGCAGGCAGAGCGCGGGAGATTTCTTGGGGGGAGGGGTAAAGAATGGCGACTAAGGGGTCTCTGCCATTTTGTAGCGAACACGTGGAGAAGAGGGAGAGAGATCTAGTCTTTTGAGTCAGGCAGGAGCTAGTGGTAGCTAAGATTTAGAGAAAACGTTGGCCCGAAACACGTGGAGAGAGAAAGAGGGAGAAAGGATATAGAGAGCCATCTAGTCTTAGGGACTAGGCTGGAGTTACTCACGGTTCCATGGAGAGGGTCTTGGCGGACGCCAGCGGGGGATACTCTTGGAGCTGGCTTTGTCCGGATCCTCTACCACCTGTAGGGAACGATGTAGGCCCATGCGTGGGCACGCGTGGGCGTGAATCTCTGTTGTGTTGTGTGTCCGTGTGTCTGCCGTGACACGGGATCTTGGCTGAGTTTATTCCCTGCGACACCAGGCGAGCGCGGCGGGGCCCCGCCCAGCATGGGGAATTTTCACTCAGGTTTCACGGGGATGTAGAGCTCTTGGGGCACGTGGGCTCACGTCGGACAACCCACTGCCGAGAAAATGAAAGGGGTTGGGGATCCCTGTGCTCTGGGGCAGCCAGGGACCGATTGGTCTCAAGCCCTTGGCTCGGAGGGCTGAGACGGGGGGCATGTGGGCTCACGTCGGACAGCCCACAGCCGAGAAGGATAGGGGAAGAAGAAAGAGGCCCTAGCAGCACCCGTGGGAGAGACTGTACTTGCTTAGCAGACTCGGTGGCCTGGCCAGCTTGTTTGGAGATGTGGGTCCTCGTGGCTGGAACGCAGAGATCTTCTAAGTGAGAGATTAAGCAGCTGTAGCTTTAGTCAGCATGGGAGAAGCGCAGAATCTTCACTGAGTCGATTTCTCACAACACTGGACAAGGCGGCGGGAAGCTCGGCTGCGTTCTGTAGCAGACTGGGGTGGCCCAGTCCTTGAAGTCCATGGGTGTCTGTGCTCCACGTTGGATGCGCCAAATGTGGGGAAAATTTAAAAAAGGCCGCCACAGCGGCGCAAGCCCGCC
>NW_021623119.1:0-8839 GCF_004785775.1 Grammomys surdaster | reverse complement strand
ACAGGATGTAGGTGGGTGACAAGGCTTCGGTTTCCAGGCGAGGGGGAGGGCTGGCAGGGGTCCCTGTTAGGGGTCCTGGTCTCTGACATCTCCCCCTTCCCTGTAAACTAAAGAGGGCGTCTTTTAGAGGAAGAAACTCAAGGATGGGCAAATTTGGGAGGGCATCCCGGCCGTAGGCAGCTAGCGGTCCCAGAAGGGCAGCAAGGCCATTGAGAGGCACCGTTGGTAGACAGTCTTGGCTGTCTGTCAAGAACAAGTTCGTGGTCATGAAGGAGAAGGGGAGACCACTCTCTCACGTGCAATGGCAGCTAAGGCCCGTGAGGTGCAAGAGCTGGTCCCCTTGCGATCCTCATACCCACTCCTGGTGCAATGGAAGCAAGTCCTCAGGGTGCAGGGGCTATGAGGTCGCGTCCTGTTTAGTGCCAGGCTTGCAGTTAGGCCAAGGCTGGGATGTAGCTAGGCCAAGGCCGGGATGCAGCTGTCGAGGCAGCTATTGGGAGGTTCTTTCAAGCAATAGCAGGGGCAAGCCAATTAAACGGGGGGGGGTATAGACGCCTGTCTTCAATTATCTAGGGATAAGGAAGGTCAGCCAAGAGAGCCAGGAGCTCCCCTGTAGGGCCCGAAAGTTAAGAGGCTGGCCAAGGGAGGAGCGCGCGGGCCCCACATCTTCATCTTCAGGTTGTGTCACCACCACATGGGCAACAGCCTCGGTGTCGTCCTCTGCTTTTAGCTGATGGTAGTAGACTTCAACTGGTCTTTTAACTGTGGAATCTATCTGATTTTTAACAAAACTTGTGAGGCGATTAAAAGCCCAAGGGCCAAAGGAGAGAAGCAAAAGAATACCAACAAGGGGCCCCAATATAGTGGGCAGCAGGGTAGTAAGCCAAGGGGAGATAGAAAACCAATTTTTGTACCAAGATTCTTGTTGTTCTCTTGCTCTCTTTCTCTCTTCAAGGCTCTTTTTAACTTTCTCTAAACAGTTTTTCACCAAACCTGTCTTATCTGAGTAAAAGCAACACTCTTCTCTAAGGGCCACACACAATCCCCCCTCCTTCAAAAAGAGTAGGTCAAGTCCTCGTCGGTTTTGGAGGACCACCTCGGAAAGGGAGGCCACTGACTCAGTGAGGTCTTGGATGCCCTCTCTCAGGTGACCAAGGTCCTGATCAATTAAAGACTGAAGGTGGGCAAAATTTTGGTCATTCCTTACAAGGGACGCAATACCCGTTCCTGCCCCGACTGCACCCAGACCCAGGATGACTGAGAGGGTGAGCGCAGTCAGAGGCTCTCTCTTGTCTCTGTGTGGGACCCCGGATTCAAAGAAGCGTAGGAAGGACTCGGGCTCATAAACAAAAAATTGAGGGAGGACGGTAACAACAACACAATAATCATGGGAAAGGAATCTGGAGGTGGAGATGTAAGCGGTCAGTCCATTTGAGCAGGCAAAGAGGGTATTATTAGGCACAACCACATACAGATAGGTTGTATTGATAGTGAGAGTCTGATTGCAAACAGGGAAAAGATCTCTAGGGGGAAGCATCTTGGGCCCAAGCAGGCAGGTGCCCATGCCAGAGATAGAGGCTAGGGTCAATCCACCCTCAGGGTTTGGGAGGGGAAGGAGGGTTAAGGAGTTGTTGGTAAACTGGGGGTCTGCGAAGGTCGCAATGCCTTCATAAAATGGTGGGGTAGGGTCAAAACACATCCAACACTCAGGAAAAGCAGAAGAATTAGCCACGCGCATGGCTTCAAGGGAAGCATTGGCCAGAGAGACAATAAGGTCTGCAGAGCGAGGGGGTCCCCCGGGAATGGTGGGCTGAAAAAGAGTGACCAGAGGGACAGCTGAGGCATGGGGAAGGAGGAGGGGACTAGTAGGGCGTCGAGCGGGAGGAGGAGCGGGCTGCCGCAGGGCAGGATTTGGACCTAGAGCGGCCTGATGTTTGTTGGGGATTTCTTTAAGGAGCTTAATGGTAAAGAGGAGTCCTGGATTCCAGCTCTTAAAGTAGGCGTGGAGACCCCAGGTATACCCCGAGCCTGTCCAATCTTGGGACTGGCCCGATGTGGTGAAGAAAATGGATATGGGGTTGCACCAGCCACGGCAAAGCATGTAGGGGTTGCCGGGCATGGCAGAGCGGTTGACAGTGATATAGTCCCAGGAGGATGAAGGCTTCCAGTATGTGTCTCCCATGGTTTCACATCCCCACGAAGCGCAAAAAAAATCTGCAACCCCTCCACACCGATAGCCTGTGCCATGAGGGCGGTGACGGGGACCAGGGCAAACATAAATTCCCCTTCTAAGAAAGTTGTGGAGGGTAGAGCGCCCTGGGGCCGAACGACAGGGTTCGAATTTTGTTGGGTCTCACTCAGGAAGATTGGGGGCCCCCTCCAGGGGCCAGACCTGGTCTTCCAGCCCCCAATATGGATCAGCCCCCACAGCCAGAGCACAAAGGTCGATGTGGAGGACGGGCCAATGGGGAGAGGTACCAAGGGAGGAGCTGGAGTTGACCATGTCTCCGGCTTGGTTGATGATCACCCAAGTGAAGTTGTACACCATATAAGGATTGTGAGGCAGGTTGATGGCTGTAGCAACCAAGGTCCAAGTCGCCAGGAGCGAGGTGGATAGCAGCATCCTTGGGGCTCCTGCAAGAGAGCACATTTAGGCGTTCTCAGGGGGGGTTCCCTGGAAGGGGGGTCACAATTTTTAGGAGAAGAGTCCATTATTTTTATCAGTCTGTCTGGTAGCCAGCGTGCACTCTGTTCTTTGGAGTCATAGATGCACGCATGTCCCTTCCCCCAGATCAGGACTGGGTGGGGCCATTCCACCTATGTGTAAGTAGATCCTTCCACAAGGCCCTGGCATAGGACTCCACTGTGGAAGGGTGCCAGAACCTGTCTGCAGCAGATCTGCCCCTCTCATCGAGGGTTAGGAAATTGAGGACAAACAAGGCATGGTTTAGTAACGCCTTACAATTTCCCTTTTGGGGGTAGAGAATGCCCCCTGAATGTTGCAACTTTAAGAGCATGTTTTTTAGAGACTGATGTGCCCTTTCAACAATTCCCTGCCCCTGAGGGTTATAGGGAATGCCTGTGATATGTTTAATGTTGAGCTGAGCACAAAACTGTTTAAAGGCAGTGCTCGTGTATCCAGGGCCGTTGTCAGTCTTAAGAACCTTGGGCAAGGTTACATAGGCAAGGCAGGAGATCAAATGATTAACAACGTGTTTGGTGGCCTCTCCAGCCTGTAGTGAAGCTCAGAGAAAGCCACTGAAGGTGTCAATGGAGACATGAATGTATTTAAGTTTACCAAAGGGGGCAAAATGGGTAACATCCATTTGCCACAAATCCCCTGGAGTAAGACCTCGGGGGTTCACCCCCAAATGGGGCTCAGGCAGGAGGGTAAGACAGCCTGAACACTGGCGGACAACCTGGCGTGCTTGCTCTCTGGTGATGGAGAACAGCCACCGGAGGGTCTGGGCATTCAGGTGGTGGAGTCCATGAGCCTCTTGTGCCCTCTGGACGGCATCAGGGAGTGTGGCCAGCGTCACCAGAGGTGTTTGAGAGTCCCTGGTGGCCCTATCGACAAGGTCATTACCCCCACTAAGGGGTCCAGGGAGGCCAGAGTGGGCACGTATGTGTCCCACAAAGAACGGGTGTGATCTGGTCAGGATTAGCCTCTGTAGCTCAGAAAAAAGTGGGGAGGCATTGGTGGATGGCCTAATAAAAGGAACAGTTTCCAATAGGGGCACTGACTGAGCCACATATGCACTATCAGTAAACAGGTTAAAGGCACGGTCTGGGAGAGCCTTAAAGACCTGAATAACTGCAACCAACTCCACCAACTGTGCCGAGGAAAATTCTGTTTGGACTCTAGAAACCCGTCCATCGAGATGAAAGGCTGCAATCCCGGAGGAGGATCCATCTGTAAAGACTAGAGATGCCTGGGGAATGGGAGAGTTTTTGGTAATTCTAGGGAAGACCACTGCCTGGTGCTCAAGAAACTGTATAAGCTTATCAGAAGGATAGTGGTTGTCTATCTTTCCCTGAAACGAGACACAATTGACAGCCCAGTCATCTGAAGTCTGTAAGAGCCATTTGACCTGAGCAGCGTTGTAAGGGAGGCTGACAATGTCAGGGTCTCTACCAAAAAGTTTGAGGGAAGTCTCTCTCCCCAGCTTTATTATTTGTGCCACCAGGGACGGATAGGTGGGCAAAACCTTAGCGGGGGTGGCAGGCAGGTGGAGCCAATATAAAGGCTTGGATTGCCATAAGAGTCCTGTGGGGGCGAACACAGTAGGGAGGATCAACAGCCACAAAGGGGAAGCAGGAGAATAATAAGTAACAGTCTGTTGTTGAATAGCCTTCTCCACACGTGCAAGGGCGGAGGCGGCCTCAAGGGTCAGTGTGCAGGGGGAAGAAGGATCTGAATCTCCCTGAAGAATGTCAAAAAGAGGTTTAAGTTCTCCAGTGGTCAGCTTCAGGTAGGGGCGTAGCCAATTTATATCTCCCAGGAGGCGCTGAAAGTCATTAAGTGTGCGCAGGGAGTCCTTTCTGAGCTCAATCTTTTGGGAAAGAATCTTAGAAGGGTGAAGCTCAAAGCCTAAGAATAAATGGGGAGGCTGAAGCTGGACCTTTTCGGGGGCTATCTGTAGCCCAAGGTCCTGGAGAGCAGTGATCAGCTGCTGGCCTGTCCCATGTAGGGCAGTCTCATCAGGACCGGCCAGAAGGATATCATCCATGTAATGAATGATGTACAACTAGGGATGTTGAAGGCGGAAGGGGTCAATGGCTTGCGCCACGAATTTTTGGCATAGGGTAGGACTATTAGCCATGCCCTGGGGTAGGACCCTCCACTGGAACCGGGGAGATGGTCCAATGCAGTTAACAATGGGAAGACTAAAAGCAAAGTGCTTGCTATCCTCTGGGTGTAGAGGGATGCAGAAGAAGCAATCTTTCAAATCAATGACCATTTTGTAATATCTTTTAGGTATGGCCACAGGGGAGGGGAGGCCAGGCTGGAGGGCTCCCATCGGAACCATGGTCTTATTAACTTCTCTGAGGTCTTGGAGCAGTCTCCACCTACCCCCCTTTTTCTGGATCACAAATATAGGGGTATTCCAAGGGGAGGTAGAAGGCTCAATGTGGCCAGCATCTAGCTGTTCCTGCACCAACTGCATGGCCACAGTGAGCTTGTGTTGAGGAAGGGACCTTTGGTCAATCCAGACAGGGAGATCTGATTTCCAGGTGATCCTGTCTGCCTGGAGTGCAGGGGGAGCAATGGCCCTCAAGAAAAATTTGAGTCATAACCTAGTCCTGAACGCGAGGTCTTTGGCAAGACCTCAAGGGGAGCGGGAATTCCCTGGTTATTTTTACCCAGGCCCTGGCCAGGAATAAATCCCTGATCTAGCATCTGATGGGTGACAGCCGCAGAGGGGCTGAACATGAGAACTCCCATTTGACTCAAAATGTCTCGGCCCCACAAATTGATAGGGAGGCCTGGAACAATGAAAGGTCTGACGTGTCCAGAGTTGCCCTCAGGGTCCTCCCAGGTTAGCAATTGGGAACTCTGGAGGGTATTGGTGGACTGGCCAATGCCTTGGAGGTGGGTCAGAGAGGGCTGGCAGGGCCAGGAAGGGGGCCAAGAGGCCTGGGAGATAACTGTGGAGTCAGCCCCAGAGTCCAGAATGCCCACAAAGGCTTTGCCATTAAGCTTAAGTTTTAATTGTGGGCGTTCTTGTGAAATTCTTTGAACCCAATAGACATCTGAGGACCCCGGGGTGGAGGCGCCCTGGGATGAGCCCAGTGAAGGCGAGGTCGTGTCCAATGGGAGGGGAAGGGCCTGTGCAAGGCGCTGTCCCTGGCGCATATGGAGGGGGCCTCGGGAGCTTGCAGCCAAAACCTTAATCTCTCCCACATAGTCATTATCAACAATCGAGGGGAAGACAGTGATGCCCTGGAGCGTGGCAGAAGCTCTGCCCAAGATGAGATAGTAAGTTTTAGGCGGAGGGGGGCCAAAGACCCCTGAGGGAATTATCTGGACTCCTTTATCCGCCTCTAATATTGTATCAGTGGAGGCACAGAGGTCCATTCCCGCGCTCCCTGGGGTAGCCCGGCGGAGGGCTGTGACTGGCTTGGGAGCTGCTGTTGAAGGGTCTGGCGTGGCCCCGCCTGGCTGTTCCCCGAGGCCGGCAGGAAGGTGACTGGTTGAGGGGCCCGGGGCTGGCCCCTCACTCCGTTTCCCGGAAGGGGAGAAAGGGGGTTTCCCAGAATATCAGTCCTAGAGCGGCAGGTATTACCCCAGTGTCTACCCCGCCTGCAGCGAGGGCAGAGGGCAGAAGGCAAAGGGCGCTCTCTCCCCGCTTGGGGGAGGGCTCTATCTGAGGGGCACTGGCGAGCAAAGTGGCCAGTTTGGCCGCACCGAAAGCAGGATGTATGATTCTGGGCGGTGCCAGTAGCAGCACCCACAGCCAGATTTATAGACTGGGAGATTTTCTGAGCAAAGGGGTCTACATCTTTGCAGAGTTTAATCATTTCATCTAGGTCTTTGTCCTTATACCTGCCCCTGAGGGCGGTCCTGCATGCTAAATTGGCGTTCTCATAAGCCAATTGCAAAAGGAGTTTGTTGTTCTCCTGACCCGTCCCCCAAGTTCTCTCCGCTGCCTCCAGGAGGCGAGCGATGAATTCTGAGAACTCTTCATTAGCCCCCTGAGTAATTTTCGTTAAAGGGAAAAGGACTGAACCCTTCATAGGAATCGCTCTCCAGGCACTCATGGCGGCCGAAGAACTTTGGGCCAGGAGGCCCAAAGAGAATTTCTGTTGCCTCTGATCTGTGGCATACTTGCCCCTCCCTAAAAGTTTATCGAGAGTCCACCTCGAAGCGGGGCGGCGGCCTGAGGAGAGATTACTCCAAGCCTGTTGGCGGCAGCGATCAGCCCAATCAGCCTGCCAGGAAAGGAACTGGCCACGAGTTAGCACGGCCTGGGCGACTGAAAACCACTCATTGGGAGTCAAATAGCCGCCGCCACCCAGGCTTTCTAGGAGAGACAGCGTAAAGGGGGCGTTCGGTCCATAATCACTGACCGCCGAGTTCAAATCTTTGAGTTGTTTAAAACGGAGCTTTTTAAAGACTGTGGCGGGGGGAGCAGGCGCAGGAGGAACGGGAGCGTCCAGGGGAGCGGGTGTTTCCTCCTCGCTTTCGCTTCCTCCCTCCTCTGAAGCACCCTCGTCCGAGGAATCATGAACTGGCCCCGGGGGAGGGTCACCCGTAGGGGGCGCGGGATTTGTGGGCGGGGACCCCTGGTCAGTTGTGGAAGAGGGCTGGGGGTCCGGAGCAGGGTCTGAGGACCCATGGCCGGAGCGGGTAACCGGAAAAGCCAAGCGCAAGGGAGGCTGGGGCGCACAAAGAACTGAAAGGCGCGCGACCTGATCCTGAAGGCGGAGAATGTCAGTCAGTTCCCGAAGCTGATCAGAAAGGTGAGCGCGAACGGAAGACAGAGAAGCGGGCAGGTCTGGCCCAGATATGAGGGGAAAAGTCAAAGTTCTTAGAGGAGGCTGATCAGGAGCATGTCGGCGGGCAGCTTCCACCTCAAGGTTGGTTGTATCAGGAAGATCTAAGGAATCAGGCCGGGGGAGCTGGGAAGAGGGCGAGAGAGGGGACACGGCGGCATCAATCCGGCAGGCGGGAGCAGTGGAAGGGAAGACAGGAGCAATAAAAGGAGAAGAAGAAACTTCGGGAGGGGGGCAGGGAGGCGCAGAGGGTAGAACATATGGAGGCGGACGCAAAGGAGAGGAAGAGAGGAGGGGGGGCGATGGCAGAGGGGGATAAAGGCGAACGGGGGAGGGCTTAGGTGAAGTGACCGACACATCAAGGATGGAAAAGGAGTCAGATGTCCGGGAGGGCGGTCTAAGGGGATCAATCTCCCTGGCGGGGCCAGCTTCATTGGTCAAGGTGTCTGATGGATCTTGGTCGCGATTGGAATTTCGCGACCCAGGACGAGACTGGCTAAGACAATATTCAGCCACCGAAAGCAGTTGGCGCTTTCCCTCATCTCCCTGAGCATCCTCAATGACATCTCTAATTAAACCCCAAAAAGAAAATATTGTCTTTGTTATTCCCTCATCTTTATCCTTGGCTATTTTTTCATTTAATTCTCGTCCAACTTTCTGCCATTTCTTTGGATGTATAGTCGGTCCATCAATCATAAACCAAGGACATTTTTCATCAACAAAAATAAAAAATTTTACGAGATCCTTTTTCTTTACCCTGATTCCTCTCTCTCTGAGTGCATCTTTGAGGCCCTTAATGAAACTCGCCTCCTTTGACAATGAATGGCCCATTTCTATGGGACGGAATGAAAATAAAACTCACCGAGGTCGGCAGGTCTAGGGCGGCGACGACTGCCTCTCTCTTCAACGATGTCGCAGCTGCTCTCTCTTGGGGTGTCCGTCCGGAGAGGTCCGTGCCTCGAGCCCCAAACGTTGGGCGCCACCTGACCCGACCTGCGGGTCTCAGTTATTCGTGGGGGCGAGGGGAACCAAAACCTGGAAGAGAAACGGGCGAGAGAAAAGAAGGACCCAAGCAAACGGTTGCTTGTCAAGAGCCGTGTATTTTAAAAAAGGCAAGCTTTTTATAACAAGCTCGGGTTAGGGGAGGGGGAAGGCAGGTGGGGTCATGGAAAGGTACAGCTTCTTCTTGGCCTGTGCCCTAGAACATTTTGTGGTTAGGGGCTTTTCTCAGAAGTAGCTATCTCTTTGTGCATCAGCTTTCAGCAGGATGAGGCATAGTCAAGGTATTCAACTGAACAGGATGTAGGTGGGTGACAAGGCTTCGGTTTCCAGGCGAGGGGGA
>NW_021623118.1:0-1802 GCF_004785775.1 Grammomys surdaster | reverse complement strand
TGGTTCCCCTCGCCCCCACGAATAACCGAGTCCCGCAGGCCGGGACAGGTGGCGCCCACCGTTTGGGGCTCGAGGCACGAACCTCTCCGGACGGACACCCCAAGAGAAAGCAGCTGCGACATCGTTGAAGAGAGAGGCAGTCGTCGCCGCCCTAGACCTGCCGACCTCGGTGAGTTTTACTTTCATTCCGTCCCATAGAAATGGGCCATTCATTGTCAAAGGAGGCGAGTTTCATTAAAGGCCTCAAAGATGCACTCAGAGAGAGAGGAATCAGGGTAAAGAAAAAGGATCTCGTAAAATTTTTTATTTTTGTTGATGAAAAATGTCCTTGGTTTATGATTGATGGACCGACTATACATCCAAAGAAATGGCAGAAAGTTGGACGAGAATTAAATGAAAAAATAGCCAAGGATAAAGATGAGGGAATAACAAAGACAATATTTTCTTTTTGGGGTTTAATTAGAGATGTCATTGAGGATGCTCAGGGAGATGAGGGAAAGCACCAACTGCTTTCGGTGGCTGAATATTGTCTTAGCCAGTCTCGTCCTGGGTCGCGAAATTCTAATCGTGACCAAGATCCATCAGACACCTTGACCAATGAAGCTGGCCCCGCCAGGGAGATTGATCCCCTTAGACCGCCCTCCCGGGCATCTGACTCCTTTTCCATCCTTGATGTGTCGGTCACTTCACCTAAGCCCTCCCCCGTTCGCCTTTATCCCCCTCTGCCATCGCCCCCCCTCCTCTCTTCCTCTCCTTTGCGTCCGCCTCCATATGTTCTACCCTCCTTCCCCTCCCAAACCCTGAGGGTGGATTGACCCTAGCCTCTATCTCTGGCATGGGCACCTGCCTGCTTGGGCCCAAGATGCTTCCCCCTAGAGATCTTTTCCCTGTTTGCAATCAGACTCTCACTATCAATACAACCTATCTGTATGTGGTTGCGCCTAATAATACCCTCTTTGCCTGCTCAAATGGACTGACCGCTTACATCTCCACCTCCAGATTCCTTTCCCATGATTATTGTGTTGTTGTTACCGTCCTCCCTCAATTTTTTGTTTATGAGCCCGAGTCCTTCCTACGCTTCTTTGAATCTGGGGTCCCACACAGAGACAAGAGAGAGCCTCTGACTGCGCTCACCCTCTCAGTCATCCTGGGTCTGGGTGCAGTCGGGGCAGGAACGGGTATTGCGTCCCTTGTAAGGAATGACCAAAATTTTGCCCACCTTCAGTCTTTAATTGATCAGGACCTTGGTCACCTGAGAGAGGGCATCCAAGACCTCACTGAGTCAGTGGCCTCCCTTTCCGAGGTGGTCCTCCAAAACCGACGAGGACTTGACCTACTCTTTTTGAAGGAGGGGGGATTGTGTGTGGCCCTTAGAGAAGAGTGTTGCTTTTACTCAGATAAGACAGGTTTGGTGAAAAACAGTTTAGAGAAAGTTAAAAAGAGCCTTGAAGAGAGAAAGAAAGCAAGAGAACAACAAGAATCTTGGTACAAAAATTGGTTTTCTACCTCCCCTTGGCTTACTACCCTGCTGCCCACTATATTGGGGCCCCTTGTTGGTATTCTTTTGCTTCTCTCCTTTGGCCCTTGGGCTTTTAATCGCCTCACAAGTTTTGTTAAAAACCAGATAGATTCCACAGTTAAAAGACCAGTTGAAGTCTACTACCATCAGCTAAAAGCAGAGGACGACACCGAGGCTGTCGCCCATGTGGTGGTGACACAACCTGAAGATGAAGATGTGGGGCCCGCGCGCTCCTCCCTTGGCCGGCCTCTTAACTTTCGGGCCCTACAGGGGAGCTCCTGGC
>NW_021623117.1:0-4561 GCF_004785775.1 Grammomys surdaster | reverse complement strand
TAAAAACACGTTTATTCCCAAATACAAAATGGTGGAAGAAGAAGACAGGCCCAGGAAAAGCACTGCTTAATATACCCTTGGAGCGGTGCATTCACCTCTGATTGGCTGCTTACTCGTAGTGTGCCAAACGCCGTGGGATGGGCTTTAACTTTGGCAGGCCTTTTCCATGGCACATGCGCAATTCACCTATTCACCAGGAAAAATCCCGGATGTCAGGCAAACGCAGCTTTAGCCAGCGCATGCGCGGCTTCCTACATCTGCCCCTTTTTGTTTTATTGTAGAGGGTGGTAGTTGAGATCCCTGGGAAGGTTTCGTAACTCCCATATTTGGGGGTCTCACGGCGGGTCTGAGTCTCTTTAGAGGGCGGTGCTCAAACTCTTACCCGTCACGGGGTCAGCCTCCCCACCCGCGGCTGCCCTGTCTTAGGTGGCCGAGGCTTATCCGTCCACTCCATTATAGACTTTCCAGACCTTCTATCCGTGGAACGAACACCTTAGTGGGCAGGGACTGTGTATAGAAATATTTGAGGCTTTACCGGGTGTCTTTATCAGAAGCCCCTGGGTACAGCGGCTGAGGAATCTGTCTACTGGCTATTTCTTTTTTGTTTTGTTAAACAGGCACTGGTCAATGTCCCGTGTCTTAGGCTAGTTGACATTTCTCCACAGCCAGCACCAAAGAATGGTGAGCTCTCTGTCTAGGCTACGAGGGTCGCGCACCCACACCTGGCATTCTCAGAATGTGCGCCCCAGGTTGTGGCCACTTGTAATGCCTGTTACTGGATAGACTCACCACTCGTGGTGTATCTCTGGCATATGGGATCAACTTATTTCCGTCGTTGGGACCAATTGGCAACTGGCCTGGAGACAAAAAGATGGAGTTGTCTATCTGGCTGTCCTTGGCCTGTCTAGGGCGGTACCAGTCATGACTCAAACTCAAGGCCGATCAAGCAAATTCCATCTTGGGGGAATAAGCGATCAAGGACTAATAGTTTAAGACAGTCTCCCTTACCCTATCAGGTGCAATGGAAGCGAGTCCTCTGAGTGCAAGGGCTAAGGGAAACAGAAAGAGATGCAAACACCCATCCCTGTGCAATGGAGTCATCTCCTAGGGGTGCAAGGGCTGTTTGTCTCAAAATTCAGGTACCACAGCTACACAGACAAGAATCAGCCAGGCCAAGACTCCTCACCGACCCAGTACAATGGGCAAATCCTTTGAGGTGTAACGCTGATGGCCTAACATTTAGCACCACCACTCATGAGGGGGAGACTACTTATTTTTGAAGCAGTGATAGCCACACTGCAGGGGAAGCCCCTAGTTCTTTGGTCACAAGCGCCTGGCCAATAATAGCCTTGTCAAAATTTTGTTGAGCTCTGAGTTTGCAATCCAACCAAAGGATGAATACTGATCCGCAACATAGGGCTTACCAAACAGGCCTACTCCCACCCACTTAAAAGAAAAGAAAAGAAGAAAGCTGAAGAATTCCAGAAGGACAGTCCCTCAGTCAGGGACAGATCCATGCGCGTCAAGTTGATGTTCACCACAGCTGTTCTCAATTTTCTGAGTGTCTCACTGAAGTTTTCTAACCAATTTCCTGTAAGATATTAAAACAATTTTCTGGACAGATTAGTTACATTATGTCTGACTGGTATGGGTTTTGGAAAGGCAGATAATATGGTCCATCATCGTTTCCCCGATATACTAGGAACCTGTATCCCTTGGATCAGCACAAGGGCTGTCATCAGAGCCTGGAGGGTCCGCCTGGGTGTCACCTTCCAATATCGCAAGTCGCTGCGTCAGCCGCTCTGGTAGCCAAAACAGGTTGTCTTCTTCCTGTGGGAACACACAAACCGCTCCCCTGGCTCTTAATAAAACAATATCTGGGCCCTTCCATTGTCCGGTCAAAATGTCTTTCCATTTTACCATCTCTTTCGGCCTGTCAGGCTCTAAACAGTGACGGTCAGCAGCCGAATGGCCCTGACTGTCCAGGTTTAAAATATTGAGAGTAAAAAGTGCTATAGAAACGGTGACTCGTGGCACTAAGGGCAGAGTCTCCTCGACTCCTCCCTTTTGTTTTATTAGATAAGACTTAAGAGTGCGATGAGCCCGTTCTATGATGCCCTGTCCCTGAGGGTTATAAGGGAGGCCTGTCAGATGGGTTACCTCCATTTGGCGACAAAATTGTCTAAACTTTTGAGAAGTGTATGCTGGCCCATTGTCCGTTTTAAGAATTTTAGGCTTCCCCCAGGCACTCCATGCCTCAAGGCAGTGTTGAATAACATGTGCTGCCTTTTCTCTGGTCAACGGAGAAGCAAATATAATTCCAGAATAAGTGTCAATGGAAACATGTAAATATTGTAATTTGCCAAAGGTTGGGATGGGAGTGACATCCATTTGCCAAATTTGTAGTGGCCGAATTCCTCGTGGATTAATTCCTACATGAGGCACTGGTAAAAATTGACAGCAATTCTGACATTGAGTAACTATATCTCTAGCTTCCTTTCTAGTTATCTCAAACCGACGATGTAACATCTCTGCTGTCACATGAAAGTTTTTATGAAAATCTTTGGCCAAATCTAATTTTGAAGATAGGGCGATAGCAACCAATTTTGTGGCTCGATCTGCTAGGTCATTCCCATGAGACATTGGACCTGGTAGACCTGAGTGAGCCCTGATGTGTGTAATAAAAACCGGAAATCTCCTATTAACTAAGGCGAATTGAATCTTTTGAAAAACTTTTACAAGTCTACTAGATGGTCTAATTAGCCCAGCTACTTCTAAGGCTTTAACTGCATTTACTACATAAAAGGAATCTGAAACAATATTTAAAGGGCCTGGAAAGGTTTCAAGAACCTCCAAAACTACCAAGCATTCCACAACTTGAGGTGAAGTCTCCTGGTATTGTTTGGCAGTGACCTTATTATCAATTACATAAGCACCCACACCTGTCTTTGACCCATCTGTGTAAACGACCACTCCATCCGGGAGTGGCTTTTGAGATAAGACATGTGGAAATACAATAGCTTGAGTTAAGGCAAACTATAAAATGGGATGTTTAGGGTAGTGATTATCTATTTGACCATTAAAGGAGGTAACCAACACGGCCCAAACATCAGAGGTAGCAGTTAATATTTGAACTTGATGTGCAGTATAAGGCACTATTAAAACCTTAGGCTCCCTTCCAAAATGAGTGACAGCTGCTTTTAATCCCCGTAAGGCAAGCTGAGCAACCGCATCTGGATACCATTCAATAATCTTTGCAGGAGATGCATTAGGATGAATCCATAATAAGGGCCCATCCTGCCATAACACGGCAGTTGGTAAATGTCTGGTTTTAAAGACACACAAATTAAAAGTTTTGGTCTCATCAATGCGTTTTAGCTGAGCTTTTTGCAAGGCATCCTCCACCAATCGCAGGGCATGATTTGCAGCCGGTGTTAATGCTCTTGGTGAGGAAATATGGGAATCTCCTTTCAGAATGTCAAACAAAGGTTTTAATTCAGCAGAGGGAATTTTCAAAAATGGTCTTAACCAATTTATATCACCTAGTAACTTTTGAAAGTCATTTAAGGTATGTAAATGATCTCTGCCATATGCTTCCCAATCATAGTTAATCTGGTCGACAACATACTGTCCTTTCCCTGTTAATAATTCAAAAGTCCACTGTCTCTGATTGCCCTCCGCATTAGCGTTGGCCTTTGCCTGTGCTTGAGAAGCGTCGTGCCACAAAGCCTTCCATTCCATATACTGTCCCATATTATGGAGAGCAGCTTTTACTGTGTTCTGCCAATCATTCGGAGTCATTGCCATAGTGGCAAATCTCTCAAGCTGCATAATTGTAAAATTAGCATCAACTCCATACTTGTTAACCGATTCAGCGAATTCTTTAATAGAAGCATACTCTACAGGTGTGTGGACACGACCTCTTCCTGCGTCCTCAAACACTGGAAAAGCTTGTAACATTTTTCTCTTGTCTTCCTCTGAAAGGAAGGAGCCTGAGCAGCGCCTGTCCACATAAGGCGGAAGTGCGCCGAGAACATTAGGTTGGGAGGGCGCTACAGGCCGAGAGGCCGTCCGGCTTCTATCTCTCGTTTTCCTCTGCTTTAGATTTCGCGGCGGCAACTGTTTATCTGGCTGGCATCTTTCCTCTTCATCTATCTCTTCATCTGAGTCCTCTGAGGAAGTTATCCCCTCCAACTCAGAGGCATCAAGCCTCAAAACTTCCTTTACCGGATAAAGAAATCTCTTTCTGAGGCTTACTTTCCTCCCATCTCTCCCAAGGGTGATCTTCCCCTCATCTTTCATCCCCGTGGATTGTTCCTCGGGGAGGCTTAATTTCTTTAATATATCCTTTTTCCCTTTTCCTTTCTGAATTTCTAAGCGCTTCCTTCTTTTCTCTGTTTCTGACATGCTAACCCGTAATCCGTCTGCCACTTCCCGAACCGCCACGAAAACCAAAAGGAAGAGAACTAACGCTACCAGCACCATAGCGAGAGCCTCTAAAGTTCCTGCCAACTGGGGAGGGAAATAAATTAAATCAAGTCCAAACATATCTCTCAGAGAG
>NW_021623116.1:1251-7908 GCF_004785775.1 Grammomys surdaster | reverse complement strand
TTTGGTTCCCCTCGCCCCCACGAATAACCGAGTCCCGCAGGCCCGGGCAGGTGGCGCCCACCGTTTGGGGCTCGAGGCACGAACCTCTCCGGACGGACACCCCAAGAGAAAGCAGCTGCGACATCGTTGAAGAGAGAGGCAGTCGTCGCCGCCCTAGACCTGCCGACCTCGGTGAGTTTTATTTTCATTCCGTCCCATAGAAATGGGCCATTCATTGTCAAAGGAGGCGAGTTTCATTAAGGGCCTCAAAGATGCACTCAGAGAGAGAGGAATCAGGGTAAAGAAAAAGGATCTCGTAAAATTTTTTATTTTTGTTGATGAAAAATGTCCTTGGTTTATGATTGATGGACCAACTATACATCCAAAGAAATGGCAGAAAGTTGGACGAGAATTAAATGAAAAAATAGCCAAGGATAAAGATGAGGGAATAACAAAGACAATATTTTCTTTTTGGGGTTTAATTAGAGATGTCATTGAGGATGCTCAGGGAGATGAGGGAAAGCACCAACTGCTTTCGGTGGCTGAATATTGTCTTAGCCAGTCTCGTCCTGGGTCGCGAAATTCCAATCGCGACCAAGATCCATCAGACACCTTGACCAATGAAGCTGGCCCCGCCAGGGAGATTGATCCCCTTAGACCGCCCTCCCGGGCATCTGACTCCTTTTCCATCCTTGATGTGTCGGTCACTTCACCTAAGCCCTCCCCCGTTCGCCTTTATCCCCCTCTGCCATCGCCCCCCCTCCTCTCTTCCTCTCCTTTGCGTCCGCCTCCATATGTTCTACCCTCCGCGCCTCCCTGCCCCCCTCCCGAAGTTTCTTCTTCTTCTTTTATTGCTCCTGTCTTCCCTTCCACTGCTCCCGCCTGTGAGATCCATGCCGCCAACAGGCTCGGAGTAACCTCTCCTCGGGCCGCCGCCCCGCTTCGAAGTGGACGCTTGATAAACTTTTAGGAAGGGGCAAGTATGCCACAGATCAGAGGCAACAGAAATTCTCTTTGGGCCTTCTGGCCCAAAGTTCCTCGGCCGCCATGAGTGCCTGGAGAGCGATTCCGATGAAAGGTTCAGTCCTTTCCCCTTTAACAAAAGTCACTCAGGGGGCTAATGAGGAGTTCTCAGAATTCATCGCTCGCCTCCTGGAGGCAGCAGAGAGAACTTGGGGGACGGGTCAGGAGAACAACAAACTCCTTTTGCAATTGGCTTATGAGAACGCCAATTCAGCATGCAGGACCGCCCTCAGGGGCAGGTATAAGGACAAAGACCTAGATGAAATGATTAAACTCTGCAAAGATGTAGATCCCTTTGCTCAGAAAGTCTCCCAGTCTATAAATCTGGCTGTGGGTGCTGCTACTGGCGCCGCCCAGAATCATACATCCTGCTTTCGGTGCGGCCAAACTGGCCACTTTGCTCGCCAGTGCCCCTCAGATAGAGCCCTCCCCCAAGCGGGGAGAGAGCGCCCTTTGCCTTCTGCCCTCTGCCCTCGCTGCAGGCGGGGTAGACACTGGGCTAATACCTGTCGCTCTAGGACTGATATTCTGGGAAACCCTCTTTCTCCCCTTCCGGGAAACGGAGTGAGGGGCCAGCCCCGGGCCCCTCAACCAGTCACCTTCCTGCCGGCCTCGGGGAACAGCCAGGCGGGGCCACGCCAGACCCTTCAACAGCAGCTCCCAAGCCAGTCACAGCCCTCCGCCGGGCTACCCCAGGGAGCGGGGGAATGGACCTCTGTGCCTCCACCGATACAATATTAGAGGCGGATAAAGGAGTCCAGATAATTCCCTCAGGGGTCTTTGGCCCCCCTCCGCCTAAAACTTACTATCTCATCTTGGGCAGAGCTTCTGCCACGCTCCAGGGCATCACTGTCTTCCCCTCGATTGTTGATAATGACTATGTGGGAGAGATTAAGGTTTTGGCTGCAAGCTCCCGAGGCCCCATCCATATTCGCCAGGGACAGCGCCTTGCACAGGCCCTTCCCCTCCCATTGGACACGACCTCGCCTTCACTGGGCTCATCCCGGGGCGCCTCCACCCCGGGGTCCTCAGATGTCTATTGGGTTCAAAGAATTTCACAAGAACGCCCACAATTAAAACTTAAGCTTAATGGCAAAGCCTTTGTGGGCATTCTGGACTCTGGGGCTGACTCCACAGTTATCTCCCAGGCCTCTTGGCCCCCTTCCTGGCCCTGCCAGCCCTCTCTGACCCACCTCCAAGGCATTGGCCAGTCCACCAATACCCTCCAGAGTTCCCAATTGCTAACCTGGGAGGACCCTGAGGGCAACTCTGGACACGTCAGACCTTTCATTGTTCCAGGCCTCCCTATCAATTTGTGGGGCCGAGACATTTTGAGTCAAATGGGAGTTCTCATGTTCAGCCCCTCTGCGGCTGTCACCCATCAGATGCTAGATCAGGGATTTATTCCTGGCCAGGGCCTGGGTAAAAACAACCAGGGAATTCCTGCTCCCCTTGAGGTCTTGCCAAAGACCTCGCGTTCAGGACTAGGTTATGACTCAAATTTTTCTTGAGGGCCATTGCTCCCCCTGCACTCCAGGCAGACAGGATCACCTGGAAATCAGATCTCCCTGTCTGGATTGACCAATGGTCCCTTCCTCAACACAAGCTCACTGCGGCCATGCAGTTGGTGCAGGAACAGCTAGATGCTGGCCACATTGAGCCTTCTACCTCCCCTTGGAATACCCCTATATTTGTGATCCAGAAAAAGGGGGGTAGGTGGAGACTGCTCCAAGACCTCAGAGAAGTTAATAAGACCATGGTTCCGATGGGAGCCCTCCAGCCTGGCCTCCCCTCCCCTGTGGCCATACCTAAAAGATATTACAAAATGGTCATTGATTTGAAAGATTGCTTCTTCTGCATCCCTCTACACCCAGAGGATAGCAAGCGCTTTGCTTTTAGTCTTCCCATTGTTAACTGCATTGGACCATCTCCCCGGTTCCAGTGGAGGGTCCTGCCCCAGGGCATGGCTAATAGTCCTACCCTATGCCAAAAATTCGTGGCGCAAGCCATTGACCCCTTCCGCCTTCAACATCCCGAGTTGTACATCATTCATTACATGGATGATATCCTTCTGGCCGGTCCTGATGAGACTGCCCTACATGGGACAGGCCAGCAGCTGATCACTGCTCTCCAGGACCTTGGGCTACAGATAGCCCCCGAAAAGGTCCAGCTTCAGCCTCCCCATTTATTCTTAGGCTTTGAGCTTCACCCTTCTAAGATTCTTTCCCAAAAGATTGAGCTCAGAAAGGACTCCCTGCGCACACTTAATGACTTTCAGCGCCTCCTGGGAGATATAAATTGGCTACGCCCCTACCTGAAGCTGACCACTGGAGAACTTAAACCTCTTTTTGACATTCTTCAGGGAGATTCAGATCCTTCTTCCCCCCGCACACTGACCCTTGGGGCCGCCTCCGCCCTTGCGCGTGTGGAGAAGGCTATTCAACAACAGACTGTTACTTATTATTCTCCTGCTTCCCCTTTGTGGCTGTTGATCCTCCCCACTGTGTTCGCCCCCACAGGACTCTTATGGCAATCCAAGCCTTTATATTGGCTCCACCTGCCTGCCACCCCTGCTAAGGTTTTGCCCACCTATCCGTCCCTGGTGGCACAAATAATAAAACTAGGAAGAGAGACTTCCCTCAAACTTTTTGGTAGAGACCCTGACATTGTCAGCCTCCCTTACAACGCTGCTCAGGTCAAATGGCTCTTACAGACTTCAGATGACTGGGCTGTCAATTGTGTCTCGTTTCAGGGAAAGATAGACAACCACTATCCTTCTGATAAGCTTATACAGTTTCTTGAGCACCAGGCAGTGGTCTTCCCTAGAATTACCAAAAACTCTCCCATTCCCCAGGCATCTCTAGTCTTTACAGATGGATCCTCCTCCGGGATTGCAGCCTTTCATCTCGATGGACGGGTTTCTAGAGTCCAAACAGAATTTTCCTCGGCACAGTTGGTGGAGTTGGTTGCAGTTATTCAGGTCTTTAAGGCTCTCCCAGACCGTGCCTTTAACCTGTTTACTGATAGTGCATATGTGGCTCAGTCAGTGCCCCTATTGGAAACTGTTCCTTTTATTAGGCCATCCACCAATGCCTCCCCACTTTTTTCTGAGCTACAGAGGCTAATCCTGGCCAGATCACACCCGTTCTTTGTGGGACACATACGTGCCCACTCTGGCCTCCCTGGACCCCTTAGTGGGGGTAATGACCTTGTCGATAGGGCCACCAGGGACTCTCAAACACCTCTGGTGACGCTGGCCACACTCCCTGATGCCGTCCAGAGGGCACAGGAGGCTCATCGACTCCACCACCTGAATGCCCAGACCCTCCGGCGGCTGTTCTCCATCACCAGAGAGCAAGCACGCCAGGTTGTCCGCCAGTGTCCAGGCTGTCTTACCCTCCTGCCTGAGCCCCATTTGGGGGTGAACCCCCGAGGTCTTACTCCAGGGGATTTGTGGCAAATGGATGTTACCCATTTTGCCCCCTTTGGTAAACTTAAATACATTCATGTCTCCATTGACACCTTCAGTGGCTTTCTCTGTGCTTCACTACAGGCTGGAGAGGCCACCAAACATGTTGTTAATCATTTGATCTCCTGCCTTGCCTATGTAACCTTGCCCAAGGTTCTTAAAACTGACAACGGCCCTGGATACACGAGCACTGCCTTTAAACAGTTTTGTGCTCAGCTCAACATTAAACATATCACAGGCATTCCCTATAACCCTCAGGGACAGGGAATTGTTGAAAGGGCACATCAGTCTCTAAAAAACATGCTCTTAAAGTTGCAACATTCAGGGGGCATTCTCTACCCCCAAAAGGGAAATTGTAAGGTGTTACTAAATCATGCCTTGTTTGTCCTCAATTTCCTAACCCTCGATGAGAGGGGCAGATCTGCTGCAGACAGGTTCTGGCACCCTTCCACAGCGGAGTCCTATGCCAGGGCCTTGTGGAAGGATCCACTTACACATAGGTGGAATGGCCCCGACCCAGTCCTGATCTGGGGGAAGGGACATGCGTGCATCTATGACTCCAAAGAACAGAGTGCACGCTGGCTACCAGACAGACTGATAAAAATAATGGACTCTTCTCCTAAAAATTGTGACCCCCTTCCAGGGAACCCCCCTGAGAACGCCTAAATGTGCTCTCTTGCAGGAGCCCCAAGGATGCTGCTATCCACCTCGCTCCTGGCGACTTGGACCTTGGTTGCTACAGCCATCAACCTGCCTCACAATCCTTATATGGTGTACAACTTCACTTGGGTGATCATCAATCAAGCCGGAGACATGGTCAATTCCAGCTCCTCCCTTGGTACCTCTCCCCATTGGCCCGTCCTCCACATCGACCTTTGTGCTCTGGCTGTGGGGGCTGATCCATATTGGGGGCTGGAAGACCAGGTCTGGCCCCTGGAGGGGGCCCCCAATCTTCCTGAGCGAGACACAACAAAATTCGAACCCTGTCGTTCGGCCCCAGGGCGCTCTACCCTCCACAACTTTCTTAAAAGGGGAATTTATGTTTGCCCTGGTCCCCGTCACCGCCCTCATGGCACAGGCTATCGGTGTGGAGGGGTTGCAGACTTTTTTTGCGCTTCGTGGGGATGTGAAACCACGGGAGACACATACTGGAAGCCTTCATCCTCCTGGGACTATATCACTGTCAACCGCTCTGCCATGCCCGGTAACCCCTACATGCTTTGCCGTGGCTGGTGCAACCCCATATCCATTTTCTTCACCACATCAGGCCAGTCCCAAGATTGGGCAGGCTCGGGGTACACCTGGGGTCTCCGCGCCTACTTTAAGAGCTGGAATCCAGGACTCCTCTTTACCATTAAGCTCCTTAAAGAAATCCCCAACAAACATCAGGCTGCTCTAGGCCCAAATCCTGCCCTGCGGCAGCCCGCTCCTCCTCCCGCTCGACGCCCTACTAGCCCCCTCCTCCTTCCCCATGCCTCAGCTGTCCCTCTGGTCACTCTTTTTCAGCCCACCATTCCCGGGGGACCCCCTAGCTCTGCAGACCTTATTGTCTCTCTGGCCAATGCTTCCCTTGAAGCCATGCGCGTGGCTAATTCTTCTGCTTTTCCTGAGTGTTGGATGTGTTTTGACCCTACCCCACCATTTTATGAAGGCATTGCGACCTTCGCAGACCCCCAGTTTACCAACAACTCCTTAACCCTCCTTCCCCTCCCAAACCCTGAGGGTGGATTGACCCTAGCCTCTATCTCTGGCATGGGCACCTGCCTGCTTGGGCCCAAGATGCTTCCCCCTAGAGATCTTTTCCCTGTTTGCAATCAGACTCTCACTATCAATACAACCTATCTGTATGTGGTTGCGCCTAATAATACCCTCTTTGCCTGCTCAAATGGACTGACCGCTTACATCTCCACCTCCAGATTCCTTTCCCATGATTATTGTGTTGTTGTTACCGTCCTCCCTCAATTTTTTGTTTATGAGCCCGAGTCCTTCCTACGCTTCTTTGAATCCGGGGTCCCACACAGAGACAAGAGAGAGCCTCTGACTGCGCTCACCCTCTCAGTCATCCTGGGTCTGGGTGCAGTCGGGGCAGGAACGGGTATTGCGTCCCTTGTAAGGAGTGACCAAAATTTTGCCCACCTCCAGTCTTTAATTGATCAGGACCTTGGTCACCTGAGAGAGGGCATCCA
>NW_021623116.1:891-1151 GCF_004785775.1 Grammomys surdaster | reverse complement strand
GACCTCACTGAGTCAGTGGCCTCCCTTTCCGAGGTGGTCCTCCAAAACCGACGAGGACTTGACCTACTCTTTTTGAAGGAGGGGGGATTGTGTGTGGCCCTTAGAGAAGAGTGTTGCTTTTACTCAGATAAGACAGGTTTGGTGAAAAACAGTTTAGAGAAAGTTAAAAAGAGCCTTGAAGAGAGAAAGAAAGCAAGAGAACAACAAGAATCTTGGTACAAAAATTGGTTTTCTACCTCCCCTTGGCTTACTACCCTGCT
>NW_021623116.1:0-791 GCF_004785775.1 Grammomys surdaster | reverse complement strand
CTTCTCTCCTTTGGCCCTTGGGCTTTTAATCGCCTCACAAGTTTTGTCAAAAACCAGATAGATTCCACAGTTAAAAGACCAGTTGAAGTCTACTACCATCAGCTAAAAGCAGAGGACGACACCGAGGCTGTTGCCCATGTGGTGGTGACACAACCTGAAGATGAAGATGTGGGGCCCGCGCGCTCCTCCCTTGGCCGGCCTCTTAACTTTCGGGCCCTACAGGGGAGCTCCTGGCTCTCTTGGCTGACCTTCCGTATCCCTAGATAATTGAAGACAGGCGTCTCTATCCCACCCCATTTAATTGGCTTGCCCCTGCTATTGCTTGAAAGAACCTCCCAATAGCTGCCTCGACAGCTGCATCCCGGCCTTGGCCTAGCTACATCCCAGCCTTGGCCTAACTGCAAGCCTGGCACTAAACAGGACGCGACCTCATAGCCCCTGCACCCTGAGGACTTGCTTCCATTGCACCAGGAGTGGGTATGAGGATCGCAAGGGGACCAGCTCTTGCACCTCACGGGCCTTAGCTGCCATTGCACGTGAGAGAGTGGTCTCCCCTTCTCCTTCATGACCACGAACTTGGTCTTGACAGACAGCCAAGACTGTCTACCAACGGTGCCTCTCAATGGCCTTGCTGCCCTTCTGGGACCGCGAGCTGCCTACGGCCGGGATGCCCTCCCAAATTCTCCCATCCTTGAGTTTCTTCCTCTAAAAGACGCCCTCTTTAGTTTACAGGGAAGGGGGAGATGTCAGAGACCAGGACCCCTAACAGGGACCCCTGCCAGCCTTCCCCC
>NW_021623115.1:0-1175 GCF_004785775.1 Grammomys surdaster | reverse complement strand
TTGTCAAAAATAGCTGCTACCCACTTTAGAGGCACGTATGAAGCATCTCCATCCATTAGCTCAATGGGAATACCAGCTATCATCAGGTCTGCAGCAATTTGAGGGAGGCAGAGAAAAAGGCTATCTCTAGAGGAGGAAGTTTCTTCCAGAGCTTCATAGATCTGGGCAACTTCTCGGAGAAGGTGCTCAATTCCTAAAGTACAGTCCTGAATCTCTGTGGAGATGGCTTCTATCTGCTTCTGCCAGAGTGTCAGGGAGTTGCTCTTCTGTGCTCTTTGCTTTTCTCTTTGTACCATTAACCACAAAGATCTCTGCTTTTCATGTAACTTTTCCAGGTGTTCTATAGTCAGGTTGTCAAAAAACAGAGTCAGCCACTTCAAAAAGTAGAGTTTGTGATGGGTTTCTGAATAGTCTTGGAGGAGTTCGAGAACAGAGCGCATTAAATCATTAAGAGGAAAGGCTTTTTCCAATTGCCGACGCCGAATTATTCTTTTATCTGTTTCAATCTCACTCTTATGTTGTTCAATGCTCCGATTCCCCTTTTCTCTCAGATGATAGAACTCTTTGTCTTTCTTACACCAAAGGTGCCAAAGTTGTCCTTGAAGGGGTAGTAAATTTTCTTTTGTCTGAGATAACTTGCATTCCTCCAGGAGGGCCATTATGATCTGTGACGTTTCCTTGGCTTCCTTGCAGTCTCTCTGGTCTTCATCAATAAGGAATCCTTGTTTTCTAGCTGTCTGTGAACAGTCCTCCAAACTGAGAGCAGTATTAGAGAGCTCTAGCAAAAGTTTGATGGCATTGGTGAGCTCCTCTGTTAATTCTGCCTCATTTCTATTCTTAATGCCAATTTTGATTCTTTTACCAGAATAATTTGCTACAGCCTTTTCTTTGTCATCAATCAAGCAGATCAAAGGTGTTGCTGACTTACAGAGGTGTTTGACAAGCTTTTTATTTTCTTCATTGGTATCAGAAGCTGACATGAGGATCACAATGAGAGAAGAGACATCTTGCAGGAAGCTGAGTTGTTGTCTATGTTCCTTGGCATCTCCATGAAGATTGGTGAAGGTCAGACACTTGTCAAATAAGTCATCATCAAGGCCTCCAGGACAGAACCAGCAGATTTCTACCACTCCCTCCATCAAGAGACAGTGTTTGCTGCTTCCTCTGCAGTGTCT
>NW_021623114.1:0-1738 GCF_004785775.1 Grammomys surdaster | reverse complement strand
GTTCATGATCTGAGATTTGGAAGCAGAGAGGCCATTTCCAACTCTAATGAAGGACACAATGGGGGTAGGGACACGGCATATCTGCTGATTCTTGTGACTGTAGCTCTTGTCCTGCAGAGATTTACTTGCATCTTGCCAACTTTTCCTAATTTGTCTGAGAGACCAGAGATAAAATTCATTCTGAGAAGTGTTGGGATTTGGCACAACAAGGGGGAGTGCAAATTGACAAATAGAAAGTTTGGACAGAATATATTGCCTGGTAAGATCATCTGCACAGTGTAAAATAGCCATCTGGATATCCATTGGGTGAATGTGGGGCCAGGACTCAGTGGCTGAAGGATAGCTAGGACTGTCATTGCCTTTAATGACATCTTCATATGGATCAAAATCTTCATTTTCTTGATTGGAGCAGCCGACGGAGATCTGTTTTTTTATGTTTTCATCATCTTTGAAGACAAGATGTCTCAACCCATAATCCAACATCAGTAGCTTTTGTAGAAAATAGAATGGAAGCTCCTTTTCAGATCTTGGCTGTGAATTGTACACAGAGGTCTTATAGATCAGGTGGAAGTCGGCTCTGCTCATCCTTTTTGGATAGCAATGGTCTAGGCCTAGACGTTGGAGCAAGTCTAGGAAAGGTCCATTTTCTATCATTTCCTTTGTGTTGTTTTCATTACTTTGTTGTTTATAAGTCTGTTTCTTTTCATGGTAGAGACTTTGCAATTGTTTTTTTACCTCGTCCATTTGTAAAGAAGGGGTGGTGGCTCTATAGTCCCCATCAATGAGTAATCTTAAATCATTCTCCAGAGTTTCCCAGTCATGATGTGCTTCATGTTTTGTGAGAACATGTACAACTTCTTCAGACAACAATTTCCCCATATGTTGTTTTATCAATGTCAAACGCTGACTTTTCTCTTCTGTAGAAATATCTGTGATTTCAACGGTGGCTCTTAGAAATGTGTGCACCAGGAATGCCTGGGCTCTGTAATTGCAAATATTCTTAAGCTCTTGGTATTTGTGTTGGTTACTTTGCATTTGATCCAAGAGGAAGTTTAACTCATCACACCCCAGAAGATGCTGAAAAACACTGTTTACCAATTGATAGCCTGCACCAGCTGCAATGGAGAGTAGCAGCAGCTGCATGTCTGGCTGGTCTGTTTCTCTGAGGTACTTCAAGAAGGAGATGAGAGCTGTGGTGACCTCATATGTAGCCGTTCTTTTCACTTCTTCCACTGTTTCTTGGGACTCACTTTTGAAATTCACTTCCATCAGGTTTTTGTGTGTTTTCTTTAAGGTCTTAATGAATTCAGAAAATGAGGTGATTTTGACTTGCTCTTCTTCTGACTCTGACTGATTGATCCACTGTATGATGGATTGTGCCTGAGGAAAGTTTGTCACTTTGTAGACATGAGGTTCTAGAAGGCTGCACAACTGAGATTTAATAAAGTGAGTTTTATAAGTGGGTGAATTTTTGCAGAAGTTGACAGTGTTTATTAGAAAATTCTGCAGATCCCAATCTGTGAGGCATGTATTAATCCAAATGTTGTAACTTTTTATTTTTTGACTCAATGTTTGCATAAAATCTATTAACTTACTAAGCTGTTCTTCGGGATCTGAAACCTCCCAGCATTTCACATCCTCTAGGAAAAGCTTAGCTTCTTTTCTAGCAGTAAGAAATTCTTCTCCTTCTTGAATCTGGGCAGCGACTCCAGTCAGAGCAGTGTAGTTGTCTTTTAGG
>NW_021623113.1:0-1984 GCF_004785775.1 Grammomys surdaster | reverse complement strand
GTTCATGATCTGAGATTTGGAAGCAGAGAGGCCATTTCCAACTCTAACGAAGGACACAATGGGGGTAGAGACATGACACATCTGCTGATCCTTGTGACTGTAGCTTTTGTCCTGTGGTGACTCACTGGATTCTTGCCAACTCCTCCTAATTTGTCTGAGAGACCAGAGAAAGAATTCGATTTGAGAAGTGTTAGGATTTGGCACCACAAGAGGGAGTGCATATTGACAAATAGAAAGTTTGGACAAAATATATTGCCTGGCAAGATCATCTGCACAGTGTAAAATGGCCATCTGGGTATCCATTGGGTGAATGTAGGGCTGTGACTTTTTGGCTAATGACTTCATGATATCATCACTGTCTTCAACGGACTCTTCATATGGATCAAAACCCTCATTTTTCTGACAGAAGGAACTTTTAAAGACATGGTCTTCTTCATCTTTGTAAGTCAGTTTTCTCAACCTGCAATCCAACATCAGTAGTTTTTGTAGAAAATAGTTAGGAAGTTGCTGTTCGGATCTTGGCTGGTACTTGTGTACCGATATCTTGTAGATCTGATGGAAGTCAGCTCTGCTCATCCTTTTTGGGTAGAAATGTTCTAGGCCTAGACGCTGGAGTAATTCCAGGAAAGATCCCACTTGTATCATTTCCTTTGCGTTAGTTTCATGATTTTTTTTGTTATAAGTCTGTTTCCTTTTAGGGTAGAGCCACTGCAACTGTTTTTTCATCTGCAAAGAAGCAGTGGTGGCTTTATAGTCCCCGTCATTGAGTCTACACTCCTGGGCACTAATGAATTGAGTTATATAAGTGGCAGCTTTTTTCAGAATGTTGACTGTGCTTAGTAGAAAACTCTGCAATTGCCAATCTGTGAGAAACATATAAATCCAAATGGCATAATTTTTAATTTTTTGACGCAGTATTTGTATGGAATCTATCAGTATTTTAAGTTTCCCCTCATAATCAGAAACCTCTTGGGATTTCATATTCTTTTGAAAAAGTCTAGTTTCTTGCCCAGTACTATACACATATTCCTCATCCTGTATCTGAGCAGAAAGGCCAGCCAGTGCAGTGTAGTTGTCTTTCAAACATTTAGCCATTTGAAGGGGATCCTTAAAATCACTTCTGTGGCTGTTGAGGATGATGTCCCAAATGGGCACCAAGTGAAGTCCCTTGTCAATGACAGACCAGGTTTTGTTGCTTGTGAGAAGGCCAGCTGTCCACTGGACAATTCCATTTGCTTCTGCTGGTCCACCTGTCTGGGCCACAGAGACCTGAACATTGATTTGGAGCTGTTGATTAGCTGCATTCTGGCAGGATCTCACTGAATATGAATCTGATGTTTTCATCCTTGCTCCAACATCCACCTCAAAGCCATTGTAGTGCCCCCTTATGTAACTGTCTAAGGCCTCTGCTGCCTGTTGCTTCACATGATCTAGCTGGTCCCTTTTGAAACCTTCTGAAATGGCCTTCCAGCAGTAGATTCCCCCAAGGTGCAAAGGACCTTGATTAGCATGAGAACCAAATCTGTTGAAGAATTCCTCAGTCCTGTTTCTCAGTGAGAGGAATTTGTCTGCTTCTTCAGTGTGTTCCAGCTGCTCTTCAATGATTTTCAACTCCTTGAGAGCAGCTGTGGAGAGCTGAAGCTGATCAATTCGAAAGTGGAAAGAGGCCAGGGGCACATAGCTATACTTTGCTGAACAGAAATAAGAATGTTCTGAGTTTGACTGGTGGGTGTCCTTCCATTCTGAATGTTTGCTTTGCTTGATACCAAATTCTGAACTAAATTCTGAGAGTCCACCCTTGGTTGGTCCAAATCCCAGCTTCTGGACAGCTTCAGTGAACATGGATTCTGCTTGAGAAGATGTGAATTCTTTTGCTTCCATCCTTTTTCCTTGTTCAGGTCCAAAGAGGAATAATTCCTTGGGGACCCTAAGAAGATCTTCTCTCCTTGCCACTAGGTCTTTTTGGTGGCAGGTCTTATAAATT
>NW_021623112.1:0-2897 GCF_004785775.1 Grammomys surdaster | reverse complement strand
TTGTTCTTGCTGTAATTTCACCAAATGCCCTATGGTTAAGTTGTGCAGAAACAAACTCAGCCAGTGCAAGAAGTAGTGTTTGAATGAAGCACCTTCATATTCTTGAAGAATATCCAGGAAAGAATGCATTACATCATTGAGATGAAAGACTTTTTCTAATTGTTGGTATCGTATTTTTTGTTTCTGTATGTGAATCTCACTTTTATGTTGTTCAATACTTCGATTTCCTTTTTCTGTCAGATGATATAGTTCTTTGTCTTTTTTACACCAAATATGCCAGAGTTTTCCCTGAAGGGGAAGCAAATTTTCCTTTATCTTTGATAATTTCCATTCTGATAATAGAGCCATTATAATCTCAGCCTTTTCTTTGGCTTCCTTGCAGTCTCTCTGGTCTTCATCAATAAGGAATCCTTGTTTTCTAGTCAGCTGTGAACAGTCTGCTATGCTGAGAGAAGTTTCAGAGAACTCTAGTAAATGTTTGATGGTATTTGTGAGCTCCTCTGTTAATTCTGCCTCATTTCTATTCTTGATGCCAATTTTCATTCTTTTACCAGAATTATTTGCTACGGCATTTTCTTTGTCATCAATCAAGCAGATCAAAGGTGTTGATGACTGACAGAGGTGTCTGATAAGCTTCTGATTTTCTTTATTGTTATCAGAAGCTGACATGAGGATCACAATAAGAGAAGAGATATCTTGCAGGAAGCTGAGTTGTTGTCTATGTTCCTTGGCATCTCCATGAAGATTGGTGAAGGTCAGACACTTGTCAAATAAGTCATCATCGAGGCCTCCAGGACAGAACCAGCAGATTTCTACCACTCCCTCCATCAAGAGGCAGTGTTTGTTGCTTCCTCTGCAGTGTCTGTGAAAAAACACATCATGCTTACATTTACTGAGAAGAGAGTTCATGATCTGAGATTTGGAAGCAGAGAGGCCATTTCCAACTCTAATGAAGGATACAATGGGGGTAGGGACACAGCATATCTGCTGATCCTTGTGACTGTAGCTTTTGTCCTGCGCTGACTCACTTGATTCTTGCCAACTTCTCCTAATTTGTCTGAGAGACCAGAGAAAGAATTAGATTTGAGAAGAATTAGGATTTGGCACCACAAGGGGGAGGGCATATTGACAAATAGAAAGTTTCGACAAAATATATTGCCTGGCAAGATCATCTGCACAGTGTAAAATAGCCATCTGGATATCCATTGGGTGAATGTGGGGCTGTGACGTTTTGGCTAATGACTTCATGATGTCATCACTGTCTTCAACGGACTCTTCATATGGATCTAAAGCCTCATTTTTCTGACAGAAGGAACTTTTAAAGACATGGTCTTCTTCATCTTTGCAGGTCAGCTTTCTCAACCTGCAATCCAACATCAGTAGTTTTTGTAGGAAATAGTTAGGAAGTTCCTGTTCAGATCTTGGCTGGTATTTGTGTACCGATGTCTTGTAGATCAGATGGAAGTCAGCTCTGCTCATCCTTTTTGGGTAGAAATGTTCTAGGGCTAGACGCTGGAGTAATTCCAGGAAAGATCCCACTTGTATCATTTCCTTTGCATTAGTTTCATGATTTTTTTTTGTTATAAGTCTGTTTCTTTTTAGGGTAGAGCCATTGCAACTGTTTTTTCATCTGCAAAGAAGCAGTGGTGGCTTTATAGTCCCCGTCATTGAGTCTATACTCCTGGGCACTAATGAATTGAGTTATAAAAGTAGCAGCTTTTTTCAGAATGTTGACTGTGCTTAGTAGAAAATTCTGCAATTGCCAATATGTGAGAAACATGTAAATCCAAATGGCATAATTTTTAATTTTTTGATGCAGTATTTGCATGGAATCTATCAGTATCTTAAGTTTCCCCTCATAATCAGAAACCTCTAGGGATTTCATATTCTTTTGAAAAAGTCTAGTTTCTTGCCCAGTACTATACACATATTCCTCATCCTGTATCTGAGCAGAAAGGCCAGTCAGTGCAGTGTAGTTGTCTTTCAAACATTTAGCCACTTGAAGAGGATCCTTAAAATAACTTCTGTGGATATTGAGGATGATGTTCCAAATGGGCACCAAGTGAAGTCCCTTGTCGATGACAGACCAGGTTTTGTTGCTTGTGAGAAGGCCAGCTGTCCACTGGACAATTCCATTTGCTTCTGCTGGTCCACCTGTCTGGGCCACAGAGACTTGAACATTGATTTGGAGCTGTTGATTACTTGCATTCTGGCAGGATCTCACTGAATATGAATCTGATGTTTTCGTCTTGGCTCCAACTTCAACTCCAAAACCATTGTAGCTCCCCTTCATGTAACTGTCTAAAGCCTCTGCTGCCTGTTGCTTCACATGATCGAGCTGGTCACTTTTGAAACCCTCTGAAATGGCCTTCGAGCAGTAGATTCCCCCAAGGTGCAAAGGGCCTTGATTAGCATGAGAACCAAATCTGTTGAAGAATTTCTCAGTCTTGTTTCTCAGTGAGAGGAATTTGTCTGCTCCTTCAGTGTGTTCCAGTTGCTCTTCAATGATTTTCAACTCCTTGAGAGCAGCTGTGGAGAGCTGAAGCTGATCAGTTCGAAAGTGGAAGGAGGCCAGAGGCACATAGCTATACTTTGCTGAACAGAAATAAGAATGTTCTGAGTTTGACTGGTGGGTGTCCTTCCATTCTGAGTGTTTGCTTTGCTTGATACCAAATTCTGAACTAAATCCCCAGAGTCCACCCTTGCTTGATACCATTGCTCCAAATCCCAGCTTCTGGACAGCTTCAGTAAACATGGATTCTTCCTGAGAAGATGTGAATTCTTTTGCTTCTATCCTTTTACCTTGTTCAGATCCAAAGAGGAAGAATTCCTTGGGGACCCTAAGAAGAGCTTCTCTCCTTGCCACTAGGTCTTTTTGGTGGCAGGTCTTATAAATT
>NW_021623111.1:0-8808 GCF_004785775.1 Grammomys surdaster | reverse complement strand
GGGGGAAGGCTGGCAGGGGTCCCTGTTAGGGGTCCTGGTCTCTGACATCTCCCCCTTCCCTGTAAACTAAAGAGGGCGTCTTTTAGAGGAAGAAACTCAAGGATGGGAGAATTTGGGAGGGCATCCCGGCCGTAGGCAGCTCGCAGTCCCATAAGGGCAGCAAGGCCATTGAGAGGCACCGTTGGTAGACAGTCTTGGCTGTCTGTCGAGACCAAGTTCGTGGTCATGAAGGAGAAGGGGAGACCACTCTCTCACGTGCAATGGCAGCTAAGGCCCGTGAGGTGCAAGAGCTGGTCCCCTTGCGATCCTCATACCCACTCCTGGTGCAATGGAAGCAAGTCCTCAGGGTGCAGGGGCTATGAGGTCGCGTCCTGTTTAGTGCCAGGCTTGCAGTTAGGCCAAGGCTGGGATGTAGCTAGGCCAAGGCAGGGATGCAGCTGTCGAGGCAGCTATTGGGAGGTTCTTTCAAGCAATAGCAGGGGCAAGCCAATTCAACGGGGTGGAGTAGAGACGCCTGTCTTCAATTATCTAGGGATACGGAAGGTCAGCCAAGAGAGCCAGGAGCTCCCCTGTAGGGCCCGAAAGTTAAGAGGCCGGCCAAGGGAGGAGCGCGCGGGCCCCACATCTTCATCTTCAGGTTGTGTCACCACCACATGGGCGACAGCCTCGGTGTCGTCCTCTGCTTTTAGCTGATGGTAGTAGACTTCAACTGGTCTTTTAACTGTGGAATCTATCTGGTTTTTAACAAAACTTGTGAGGCGATTAAAAGCCCAAGGGCCAAAGGAGAGAAGCAAAAGAATACCAACAAGGGGCCCCAATATAGTGGGCAGCAGGGTAGTAAGCCAAGGGGAGGTAGAAAACCAATTTTTGTACCAAGATTCTTGTTGTTCTCTTGCTCTCTTTCTCTCTTCAAGGCTCTTTTTAACTTTCTCTAAACTGTTTTTCACCAAACCTGTCTTATCTGAGTAAAAGCAACACTCTTCTCTAAGGGCCACACACAATCCCCCCTCCTTCAAAAAGAGTAGGTCAAGTCCTCGTCGGTTTTGGAGGACCACCTCGGAAAGGGAGGCCACTGACTCAGTGAGGTCTTGGATGCCCTCTCTCAGGTGACCAAGGTCCTGATCAATTAAAGACTGGAGGTGGGCAAAATTTTGGTCATTCCTTACAAGGGACGCAATACCCGTTCCTGCCCCGACTGCACCCAGACCCAGGATGACTGAGAGGGTGAGCGCAGTCAGAGGCTCTCTCTTGTCTCTGTGTGGGACCCCGGATTCAAAGAAGCGTAGGAAGGACTCGGGCTCATAAACAAAAAATTGAGGGAGGACGGTAACAACAACACAATAATCATGGGAAAGGAATCTGGAGGTGGAGATGTAAGCGGTCAGTCCATTTCAGCAGGCAAAGAGGGTATTATTAGGCGCAACCACATACAGATAGGTTGTATTGATAGTGAGAGTCTGATTGCAAACAGGGAAAAGATCTCTAGGGGGAAGCATCTTGGGCCCAAGCAGGCAGGTGCCCATGCCAGAGATAGAGGCTAGGGTCAATCCACCCTCAGGGTTTGGGAGGGGAAGGAGGGTTAAGGAGTTGTTGGTAAACTGGGGGTCTGCGAAGGTCGCAATGCCTTCATAAATGGTGGGGTAGGGTCAAAACACATCCAACACTCAGGAAAAGCAGAAGAATTAGCCACGCGCATGGCTTCAAGGGAAGCATTGGCCAGAGAGACAATAAGGTCTGCAGAGCGAGGGGGTCCCCCGGGAATGGTGGGCTGAAAAAGAGTGACCAGAGGGACAGCTGAGGCATGGGGAAGGAGGAGGGGACTGGTAGGGCGTCGAGCGGGAGGAGGAGCGGGCTGCCGCAGGGCAGGATTTGGGCCTAGAGCAGCCTGATGTTTGTTGGGGATTTCTTTAAGGAGCTTAATGGTAAAGAGGAGTCCTGGATTCCAGCTCTTAAAGTAGGCGCGGAGACCCCAGGTGTACCCCGAGCCTGTCCAATCTTGGGACTGGCCCGATGAGGTGAAGAAAATGGATATGGGGTTGCACCAGCCACGGCAAAGCATGTAGGGGTTACCGGGCATGGCAGAGCGGTTGACAGTGATATAGTCCCAGGAGGATGAAGGCTTCCAGTATGTGTCTCCCGTGGTTTCACATCCCCACGAAGCGCAAAAAAAAGTCTGCAACCCCTCCACACCGATAGCCTGTGCCATGAGGGCGGTGACGGGGACCAGGGCAAACATAAATTCCCCTTCTAAGAAAGTTGTGGAGGGTAGAGCGCCCTGGGGCCGAACGACAGGGTTCGAATTTTGTTGTGTCTCGCTCAGGAAGATTGGGGGCCCCCTCCAGGGGCCAGACCTGGTCTTCCAGCCCCCAATATGGATCAGCCCCCACAGCCAGAGCACAAAGGTCGATGTGGAGGACGGGCCAATGGGGAGAGGTACCAAGGGAGGAGCTGGAGTTGACCATGTCTCCGGCTTGATTGATGATCACCCAAGTGAAGTTGTACACCATATAAGGATTGTGAGGCAGGTTGATGGCTGTAGCAACCAAGGTCCAAGTCGCCAGGAGCGAGGTGGATAGCAGCATCCTTGGGGCTCCTGCAAGAGAGCACATTTAGGCGTTCTCAGGGGGGTTCCCTGGAAGGGGGTCACAATTTTTAGGAGAAGAGTCCATTATTTTTATCAGTCTGTCTGGTAGCCAGCGTGCACTCTGTTCTTTGGAGTCATAGATGCACGCATGTCCCTTCCCCCAGATCAGGACTGGGTCGGGGCCATTCCACCTATGTGTAAGTGGATCCTTCCACAAGGCCCTGGCATAGGACTCCGCTGTGGAAGGGTGCCAGAACCTGTCTGCAGCAGATCTGCCCCTCTCATCGAGGGTTAGGAAATTGAGGACAAACAAGGCATGGTTTAGTAACACCTTACAATTTCCCTTTTGGGGGTAGAGAATGCCCCCTGAATGTTGCAACTTTAAGAGCATGTTTTTTAGAGACTGATGTGCCCTTTCAACAATTCCCTGTCCCTGAGGGTTATAGGGAATGCCTGTGATATGTTTAATGTTGAGCTGAGCACAAAACTGTTTAAAGGCAGTGCTCGTGTATCCAGGGCCGTTGTCAGTTTTAAGAACCTTGGGCAAGGTTACATAGGCAAGGCAGGAGATCAAATGATTAACAACATGTTTGGTGGCCTCTCCAGCCTGTAGTGAAGCACAGAGAAAGCCACTGAAGGTGTCAATGGAGACATGAATATATTTAAGTTTACCAAAGGGGGCAAAATGGGTAACATCCATTTGCCACAAATCCCCTGGAGTAAGACCTCGGGGGTTCACCCCCAAATGGGGCTCAGGCAGGAGGGTAAGACAGCCTGGACACTGGCGGACAACCTGGCGTGCTTGCTCTCTGGTGATGGAGAACAGCCGCCGGAGGGTCTGGGCATTCAGGTGGTGGAGTCGATGAGCCTCTTGTGCCCTCTGGACGGCATCAGGGAGTGTGGCCAGCGTCACCAGAGGTGTTTGAGAGTCCCTGGTGGCCCTATCGACAAGGTCATTACCCCCACTAAGGGGTCCAGGGAGGCCAGAGTGGGCACGTATGTGTCCCACAAAGAACGGGTGTGATCTGGCCAGGATTAGCCTCTGTAACTCAGAAAAAAGTGGGGAGGCATTGGTGGATGGCCTAATAAAAGGAACAGTTTCCAATAGGGGCACTGACTGAGCCACATATGCACTATCAGTAAACAGGTTAAAGGCACGGTCTGGGAGAGCCTTAAAGACCTGAATAACTGCAACCAACTCCACCAACTGTGCCGAGGAAAATTCTGTTTGGACTCTAGAAACCCGTCCATCGAGATGAAAGGCTGCAATCCCGGAGGAGGATCCATCTGTAAAGACTAGAGATGCCTGGGGAATGGGAGAGTTTTTGGTAATTCTAGGGAAGACCACTGCCTGGTGCTCAAGAAACTGTATAAGCTTATCAGAAGGATAGTGGTTGTCTATCTTTCCCTGAAACGAGACACAATTGACAGCCCAGTCATCTGAAGTCTGTAAGAGCCACTTGACCTGAGCAGCGTTGTAAGGGAGGCTGACAATGTCAGGGTCTCTACCAAAAAGTTTGAGGGAAGTCTCTCTTCCTAGTTTTATTATTTGTGCCACCAGGGACGGATAGGTGGGCAAAACCTTAGCGGGGGTGGCAGGCAGGTGGAGCCAATATAAAGGCTTGGATTGCCATAAGAGTCCTGTGGGGGCGAACACAGTGGGGAGGATCAACAGCCACAAAGGGGAAGCAGGAGAATAATAAGTAACAGTCTGTTGTTGAATAGCCTTCTCCACACGTGCAAGGGCGGAGGCGGCCTCAAGGGTCAGTGTGCGGGGGGAAGAAGGATCTGAATCTCCCTGAAGAATGTCAAAAAGAGGTTTAAGTTCTCCAGTGGTCAGCTTCAGGTAGGGGCGTAGCCAATTTATATCTCCCAGGAGGCGCTGAAAGTCATTAAGTGTGCGCAGGGAGTCCTTTCTGAGCTCAATCTTTTGGGAAAGAATCTTAGAAGGGTGAAGCTCAAAGCCTAAGAATAAATGGGGAGGCTGAAGCTGGACCTTTTCGGGGGCTATCTGTAGCCCAAGGTCCTGGAGAGCAGTGATCAGCTGCTGGCCTGTCCCATGTAGGGCAGTCTCATCAGGACCGGCCAGAAGGATATCATCCATGTAATGAATGATGTACAACTCGGGATGTTGAAGGCGGAAGGGGTCAATGGCTTGCGCCACGAATTTTTGGCATAGGGTAGGACTATTAGCCATGCCCTGGGGCAGGACCCTCCACTGGAACCGGGGAGATGGTCCAATGCAGTTAACAATGGGAAGACTAAAAGCAAAGCGCTTGCTATCCTCTGGGTGTAGAGGAATGCAGAAGAAGCAATCTTTCAAATCAATGACCATTTTGTAATATCTTTTAGGTATGGCCACAGGGGAGGGGAGGCCAGGCTGGAGGGCTCCCATCGGAACCATGGTCTTATTAACTTCTCTGAGGTCTTGGAGCAGTCTCCACCTACCCCCCTTTTTCTGGATCACAAATATAGGGGTATTCCAAGGAGAGGTAGAAGGCTCAATGTGGCCAGCATCTAGCTGTTCCTGCACCAACTGCATGGCCGCAGTGAGCTTGTGTTGAGGAAGGGACCATTGGTCAATCCAGACAGGGAGATCTGATTTCCAGGTGATCTTGTCTGCCTGGAGTGCAGGGGGAGCAATGGCCCTCAAGAAAAATTTGAGTCATAACCTAGTCCTGAACGCGAGGTCTTTGGCAAGACCTCAAGGGGAGCAGGAATTCCCTGGTTGTTTTTACCCAGGCCCTGGCCAGGAATAAATCCCTGATCTAACATCTGATGGGTGACAGCCACAGAGGGGCTGAACATGAGAACTCCCATTTGACTCAAAATGTCTCGGCCCCACAAATTGATAGGGAGGCCTGGAACAATGAAAGGTCTGATGTGTCCAGAGTTGCCCTCAGGGTCCTCCCAGGTTAGCAATTGGGAACTCTGGAGGGTATTGGTGGACTGGCCAATGCCTTGGAGGTGGGTCAGAGAGGGCTGGCAGGGCCAGGAAGGGGGCCAAGAGGCCTGGGAGATAACTGTGGAGTCAGCCCCAGAGTCCAGAATGCCCACAAAGGCTTTGCCATTAAGCTTAAGTTTTAATTGTGGGCGTTCTTGTGAAATTCTTTGAACCCAATAGACATCTGAGGACCCCGGGGTGGAGGCGCCCCGGGATGAGCCCAGTGAAGGCGAGGTCGTGTCCAATGGGAGGGGAAGGGCCTGTGCAAGGCGCTGTCCCTGGCGAATATGGATGGGGCCTCGGGAGCTTGCAGCCAAAACCTTAATCTCTCCCACATAGTCATTATCAACAATCGAGGGGAAGACAGTGATGCCCTGGAGCGTGGCAGAAGCTCTGCCCAAGATGAGATAGTAAGTTTTAGGCGGAGGGGGGCCAAAGACCCCTGAGGGAATTATCTGGACTCCTTTATCCGCCTCTAGTATTGTATCGGTGGAGGCACAGAGGTCCATTCCCCCGCTCCCTGGGGTAGCCCGGCGGAGGGCTGTGACTGGCTTGGGAGCTGCTGTTGAAGGGTCTGGCGTGGCCCCGCCTGGCTGTTCCCCGAGGCCGGCAGGAAGGTGACTGGTTGAGGGGCCCGGGGCTGGCCCCTCACTCCGTTTCCCGGAAGGGGAGAAAGAGGGTTTCCCAGAATATCAGTCCTAGAGCGACAGGTATTAGCCCAGTGTCTACCCCGCCTGCAGCGAGGGCAGAGGGCAGAAGGCAAAGGGCGCTCTCTCCCCGCTTGGGGGAGGGCTCTATCTGAGGGGCACTGGCGAGCAAAGTGGCCAGTTTGGCCGCACCGAAAGCAGGATGTATGATTCTGGGCGGCGCCAGTAGCAGCACCCACAGCCAGATTTATAGACTGGGAGACTTTCTGAGCGAAGGGATCTACATCTTTGCAGAGTTTAATCATTTCATCTAGGTCTTTGTCCTTATACCTGCCCCTGAGGGCGGTCCTGCACGCTAAATTGGCGTTCTCATAAGCCAATTGCAAAAGGAGTTTGTTGTTCTCCTGACCCGTCCCCCAAGTTCTCTCTGCTGCCTCCAGGAGGCGAGCGATGAATTCTGAGAACTCCTCATTAGCCCCCTGAGTGACTTTTGTTAAGGGGGAAAGGACTGAACCCTTCATAGGAATCGCTCTCCAGGCACTCATGGCGGCCGAGGAACTTTGGGCCAGAAGGCCCAAAGAGAATTTCTGTTGCCTCTGATCTGTGGCATACTTGCCCCTCCCTAAAAGTTTATCGAGAGTCCACTTTGAAGCTGGGCGGCGGCCCGAGGAGAGATTACTCCGAGCCTGCTGGCGGCAGCGATCAGCCCAATCAGCCTGCCAGGAAAGGAACTGGCCACGAGTTAGCACGGCCTGGGCGACTGAAAACCACTCATTGGGGGTCAAATAGCCACCGCCACCCAGGCTTTCAAGGAGAGACAGCGTAAAGGGGGCGTTCGGTCCATAATCCCGGACCGCCGAGTTCAAATCTTTGAGTTGTTTAAAACGGAGCTTTTTAAAGACTGTGGCGGGGGGAGCAGGCGCAGGAGGAACGGGAGCGTCCGGGGGAGCGGGTGTTTCCTCCTCGCTTTCGCTTCCTCCCTCCTCTGAAGCACTCTCGTCCGAGGAATCATGAACTGGGCCCGGGGGAGGGTCACCCGTAGGGGGCGCGGGATTCGTGGGCGGGGACCCCTGGTTAGTTGTGGAAGAGGGCTGGGGGTCCGGAGCAGGGTCTGAGGACCCATGGCCGGAGCGGGTAACCGGAAAAGCCAAGCGCAAGGAAGGCTGAGGTGCACAAAGAACTGAAAGGCGCGCGACCTGATCCTGAAGGCGGAGAATGTCAGTCAGTTCCCGGAGCTGATCAGAAAGGTGAGCGCGAACGGAAGACAGAGAAGCGGGCAGGTCTGGCCCAGATATGAGGGGAAAAGTCAAAGTTCTTAGAGGAGGCTGATCAGGAGCATGTCGGCGGGCAGCTTCCACCTCAAGGTTGGCTGTATCAGGAAGATCTAAGGAATCAGGAAGCTGGGAAGAGGGCGAGAGAGGGGACGGAGCAGTGGAAGGGAAGACAGGAGCAATAAAAGGAGAAGAAGAAACTTCGGGAGGGGGGCAGGGAGGCGCGGAGGGTAGAACATATGGAGGCGGACGCAAAGGAGAGGAAGAGAGGAGGGGGGGCGATGGCAGAGGGGGATAAAGGCGAACGGGGGAAGGCTTAGATGAAGTGACCGACACATCAAGGATGGAAAAGGAGTCAGATGCCCGGGAGGGCGGTCTAAGGGGATCAATCTCCCTGGCGGGGCCAGCTTCATTGGTCAAGGTGTCCGATGGATCTTGGTCGCGATTGGAATTTCGCGACCCAGGACGAGACTGGCTAAGACAATATTCAGCCACCGAAAGCAGTTGGCGCTTTCCCTCATCTCCCTGAGCATCCTCAATGACATCTCTAATTAAACCCCAAAAAGAAAATATTGTCTTTGTTATTCCCTCATCTTTATCCTTGGATATTTTTTCATTTAATTCTCGTCCAACTTTCTGCCATTTCTTTGGATGTATAGTCGGTCCATCAATCATAAACCAAGGACATTTTTCATCAACAAAAATAAAAAATTTTACGAGATCCTTTTTCTTTACCCTGATTCCTCTCTCTCTGAGTGCATCTTTGAGGCCCTTAATGAAACTCGCCTCCTTTGACAATGAATGGCCCATTTCTATGGGACGGAATGAAAATAAAACTCACCGAGGTCGGCAGGTCTAGGGCGGCGACGACTGCCTCTCTCTTCAACGATGTCGCAGCTGCTTTCTCTTGGGGTGTCCGTCCGGAGAGGTCCGTGCCTCGAGCCCCAAACGGTGGGCGCCACCTGTCCCGGCCTGCGGGACTCGGTTATTCGTGGGGGCGAGGGGAACCAAAACCTGGAAGAGAAACGGGCGGGAGAAAGGAAGGACCCAAGCAAACGGTTGCTTGTCAAGAGCCGTGTATTTTAAAAAAGGCAAGCTTTTTATAACAAGCTCGGGTTAGGGGAGGGGGAAGGCAGGTGGGGTCATGGAAAGGTACAGCTTCTTCTTGGCCTGTGCCCTAGAACATTTTGTGGTTAGGGGCTTTTCTCAGAAGTAGCTATCTCTTTGTGCATCAGCTTTCAGCAGGATGAGGCATAGTCAAGGTATTCAACTGAACAGGATGTAGGTGGGTGACAAGGCTTCGGTTTCCAGGCGAGGGGGAAGGCTGGCAGGGGTCCCTGTTAGGGGTCCTGGTCTCTGACA
>NW_021623110.1:0-5108 GCF_004785775.1 Grammomys surdaster | reverse complement strand
CTAAAAAGGATTCTATATACCCAGTATCTATAATTTTTCACTCTACATCCCCCACTTGTTCTAATGATACTTTTTAATCTTAAAAACGTAACCCCACTTCTAATGTAAATCTGATTACAGATCTTGCATTTCAGTATCTTCATAGCTTTCGTTTTTGTGTCTTAAAGTTTGATATTGATGGCATAGCAATAAAAGCTGAACAGCACTAACTCTCTCTCTAACAAAGGTAACTAATCTGTTTAAGAAGCAAAAAACAGAATCAAAAGGGGACCAGGGAAAATATCAGAGTGGTAATGTATAATTCCTGAAGCATATCCTGAAAGGCTGCCTCGTGGTTGTGCTGCACTTCATTGGCCACACGCCGCAGGGTTTCTAGTGTCCTCTGGAATGCTGCACCGGCCTCACCCAGAGGCTTCAAGTCCCTGGAGCTGGTCGCCTACTCCCACAGGTATAGCTCGTTTCTCCACAGGCCAAACACGGTCGGACACCGCAGACAGCTTGGTGGTGTTGAACTAGAACCGCGTCTGTCAACTGGTGTGGCACACTCGGGTCTCCAGTCTCATAGGCCCCTTTCAGCTGTTCCCAGACCTTGCGTCAGACCACTTTAAGTGCTTTTATGTAGGCAAACAAGGATTTAGAAGGGACAGCATTAGGATAAATTCATTCTGCCCACCCCAGTAAGTGGCAGTGGTACCCCACACAAAATCTCAAAGAGTGTAAGCTTAAATCACTCTAGACTGTTCCTAACTCAGAACAAGACAAAGGGAAGGGGGGCTGTCCAGTCATTACCACTGGTCTCTAATGTTAATTTGGTTCAGGTCTCTTTAATTGTTCTATTTATCCTCTCTACCTGTCCTGAACTCTGGGGTTTATAAGCAAAATGTAATTTCTAATTAATCCCCAGTTGTGTGGCCAGTCTCTAACTCACCTGGGCAACAAAGACCATTAACAGACCCAGTTTCCTTGGGTATTCCAAACCTTGGAAAGATTTCTTCCAGGGTCTTCTTTTAATATTTTGCCAGCTCGACTTCTGTGAAGTCCATCTCCCAGTAAGCTCTGGGCCGGTTGCCCCTCAGTCTCTTCCCATTGGTTAAGGCACAAGCTCTATAGTTTCTCACCACAGCTTTCACCAAATCAGACAGTCCTTCTTCTTGTGGGAGGATTAATTTACCATCTCAGTTTTTATTATCCCATAAGGGGTTTCAGAGTGAAAGCCAAATTTGTCTATCACTTGATGGTCGTCGGTGGCATATCTGAAACTGGTGTCTCGAGTGTCAAAATAGTCTCTGGAACCCTTACTGTTAGAATCATTGCTCCCTGGGCAGCTTTCTAGGCAGCCATGTCAGCCATCTGATTTCCTTTTGTAACAGTGTCCTGAGCCCTTTGGTTTTGGTTCAAAGAGGCTCAGTATTTCTGCAGTTGTCAGCAGCCCTCTTTGTCTATAGATTGTACCATGTATATGAGCCGTGGCAAGGGCATATCGGTATTCGCTTTCCATCTGCCACTGAATCTCCCGCCATTCACTTCCCTTCTACCATGAAACTGCTGCCATCTGTATACCAGTTCAGACTTCCTGGCCAGGGATGGTCCTTCAGGTCGCTCCGAATACCTGTTTCTTGGGCCAGGGTATCAACACAGTGATGGATGGGAGAAGAGTCGTCAGTCACAGGCAACAAGGTGGCAAGATTCAAGTTCACCAGGGGTGTAAAGATCACCCTTTCAGTCAACAACAGGCTCTGATAGTGCATCATGTGAGCATTAGTCATCCATCGGTCAGAAGGCTGCCGGATAGTTGATGCTGCCAAAAATCCTCTCTGCTGGGAGTGAACTGAGGAGGTTAAGTGTCTTGTACTCTCTTATTGACTTCTCTTAGTTCTTGTACTGGCTTGTAATCATTAGTGCCTGGCTTCTTCAGTTTCAAACCAAACTTTTGGGAATTCTGCAAGCCATTCACTGATATCTGGGGCTTCTGTCTTCTTCACCCAGGTTCTCTGTCTGTCTAATTCCTATCTTATCTCTTGTCTTTCTCTCCTGCACTGTGGCCAAAATCCTTCCTGCCTGCAATCTCACCTGCCTTTTCTCTCCTTCCTTCCTTCTTTTCTTTCTTTCTTTCTTTCTTTCTTTCTTTCTTTCTTTCTTCCTCTCCCTCTTATAGTACACTTTCTCTGCTTCCTTAACTAAATCTTCCAGTAACCTCTCAAGAAACACAGACAGTGGCTCATTTGGTCCCTGAAGGACTTCTCTTACCTTGGCCAAATTGGTGGGCCATCTTGCTGCCCTTGGAGACCTGCTAGAGCCCAATGGTAGACCACCAGCCGCCCCTTACCCGCAGTTAAGGGGAAATCCGGCATCAATCTCATTGGGAAGCTGCATAGGCTGCCTGTTTTCACCAGGAACATTCTTGCAGGCTTCTAATATAATTCTTTCCTTCTCTTCAGTAGTAAAGAGAACCTGTAAACTCTATTGACAATCATCCCAGGTGGGCTGGAGGGAAAACATCAAAGACTCTACCAGTCCCATCAGACTGGCTGGGTTGTCTTGAAAGGAAGGGTGATGAGTCTTCTAAGACCCCCACAGATATCTCCTCTCTTTCTTAAGGTGGGGGGCTAAATTTGTCTCTACCACTGTATCTAATTGACAGCAGGCTGGTACTGTGTCACAGCTGTCCTTATTTTTTTTCTTACTCTTGACTTCTTGTAAGGCTATTAGCCATTCCTTGAGGAAAAACTTTCTAGTGATATTGCTTCATGGATTCTCAAAAAATTACAAGCATACTCACTGCATGTAAACCTCTCATCTTAAAGGAACAGTATAAAAACACTCTTCTAAATCTATAATAATTCTATATGTATTTTTTGGAATGGCAGCTGGAGTAGGCAAGTCAGGCTGTAATTCTAATTTCTCCAGCATAATCATTATATAGCTCCTGGACCATAAACTCCAATGTCTCTTGTAAATGTCCTTGGGTCTGAGGCTGACCCTTCTTCCCCAAGGAAGAAGCAAGGCAATAAAACAAATTCCAGAAAACACCTTTCCAGGGGCTAGTCAGAGTGACCATGACAACAGGAATGTCACACCAGCTTGTGCTGAGCGCACTCTGAGCTTTGTCTCTATTTTTTTTGGAGTCTTTCCTAAAATGACGTATGTCCCCATATCTAGAACATTCTTTATCACCTCAGCACTGTGAAAGCATGGCTTGGACTGTAGGTAGCATTCTCATAAGCCAATTGTGTAAAAGGGACCCCTGCCTGAGGGTCTCTAAAAATCCTACCTGTCCTTTCAGCAGCCTATCAAGGCCTTATTTGATCCCAGATAAAACTTTACACTGGAATCTCCTTTTCAATCTTGGGGGTAGAAAAAAAATCAGTTTCTTTACCAAGAAAGCCAAAAGGTTCTTAGCCTCCCCAAGAGCAGCTTGTGCAAAGAATCATTTTTGCCAGGGCTCCTCCTGCTGTGTCTCACTTTCATCCATAGAGCAGGGGACTTGCCTATAAGTTTTAACCCTTTTTATCTTTCTGAACATGAAACATAGAACAGACGTTTATTCTAATGAAACAAAGACAGACAACGACACACATGGACAAATTTGGCACCAAGGACTCACAATAGACATAGAAAGCATAACCAAGAATCTCTCCGGTAGGGGCAGGAGAGTTCCTTTTCTTTTGCTAACACACCGTGGAGATCAGACAATTGTTTTAGCTATCTCTGCCTGTGGCCATGTTAACTCATGTTAACTTTTATTAACTCAGGATATTTAACACAGTAGATTCAGTCTAAAATAACGTCAGTCACAGTCCAAAAACATACAAACAGTTCATCAAGAAAACAGAAAAAAACAGTCAGTTCACCCCCATCTCGGGCAGTGGATATACCAGATACAGACAGGTCTCGCACCTGTCACAGGTGCAGAGACGGGTTACACAATCAAGACATGAAAGACTGCAGGTGAGAGAAGCTAATAACCAGATGACATGGCCAGCCCATGCTGGACCTAATTTAACAGATTTCTTACATCACCAGCAATGAACAACACAGAATTAGACACAGACACACAGCCACAAGAGCTTCAACAGACACCACCCCAGGCAGCGGTGGCCAAAGACCACTTTCAGACAGAGAAGGTATCATTTCTGACCCTATCTCCCATAAAAACGAACTCCAGAGCATCCCCTAGAGAACTGTGGTTTGCACAGTGAGTAGTGCCGACACGTCTGTCCCACTGCTTCCACTTCCCATGAACTCCCTCCTGGAATTCGTAACCTGACCCTATCTCAGGGTAGCAAAATGCTTTCTGTGGATTGCCCAGTTCCCGCTCCTGCCACGAGCACAGAAACCAGACTACACAGACGGTCACCCCTGCCATGGGCGCACAGAAACTTCACAGACACAGTACACAGACAGTTGCCCCAAATCATGGGCACAGACACCTCATAAGCACAAGTACACAGTCTGTTGTCCCTATCACATCACGAGTAACACAAAACACAGACAAAACAACTGCACAAAGAGACTAAATGTCTCAACTGAGAAAGCCAACACCAATACAGAAAAACAGATGGCCAGGAGGTCTCTCACACCTCCTCCAGCAAGAGGATCACCTTGTCCTCCCCGGCCTCCAGACGGGCACCCACCAGGCGTCCCTGGGGTCCCTTCCTCACCTGGGACGTCTCCCGGGTTGTGACAGTGGTAACCCTCCTAGCACGTCTGCTGGTCACCCATTCGCCTCCTGCCGAGACAAAAGGTTTGCTGCCTCTTACGAGACAGAAACAGCGGCCAAGCCAAAACACAGAAGTGCACTTTCCAGAATTCCAAACCAGATGTCAGAATGAGACGGATAGACACACAAAACACACAAACAAAACTGTGGTACCCTTACCTCCCAGTGGGGGTCTCAGAGATCAGGGTGGTCACAAATCCCGGACGAGCCCCCAATGAAGACCTCCGCAGAGGGGAGACCCTCACTCAAGTCTCAGAAAGTCGCGACCACCTAGTAATCTGCTCGAGACACTGTGTACCAGTGCAATACCGAGGTTTATTAGGGTGTGTGACAGCTAGCTCCCGGTCAATTCGTATGCCCACGCAGGAGCTGAATTGACCCTGACAGC
>NW_021623109.1:9649-15893 GCF_004785775.1 Grammomys surdaster | reverse complement strand
CTCTACCTGCTTTCCTTCCCCCAAGGATGTCATACAGTTCAGGCTAGGTTTCATCACATTTCTGTCTCTGAGGTAGCCAGGTAAACAGTGTTGCTCCTTGTAGCCAGCAGATTTTGATGAGTTACACTTGAATTCAAGATGAGTTTCCATTATTTGGGGGTTCTATGTACTTTTTCAAACACAGGGAAATGATGTACTCATTTTAGAATTCTGAAGTTTATTTTGGAATGTTCCTCTCATTATTTGATAGATTCTGAAACTGTTATATATTTATATAACAGTTTTATATTCCTAGTGTTTTCTTATGTAGACCAGGTAGAGGAGCCTTGGAACGGGCTGCCACTTGCAGCTGTGAGCCGAGGGGAAGTGGGTGCTGTGTGTCCATGAAACCCAGAGAGAGTCTGCACTGCTCAGGAGGTTAAGATTACTATTGCGGTGATAAAACACTGTGACCAAAAGAATGTTGGAGAGGAAAGGGTTTATTGGTTTATACTTCTGTATTGTAGTCCATATTTGAAGAAAGTCAGGACAGGAACTTATGAAGGGCAGGAACTTTAAGACAGGAGCCAATGCAAAGTCCATGAAGGAGTGTTGCTTCCTAGTTTGTCCAATCTGTTAATAGAACCCAGAACCATCAGCCTGTGGTGGCCTCACCGAGATTGGGCTGGGCCCTCCCCATTAATCATAATGCCCTGCAGGCTTGCCTACAGCCTGATTTTATGGAAACATTTTCTCAACTGAAGCTCCCTCCTCTCTGGTGACTCTAGCTTGTGTCAAGTTGAGATAAAACTAGCCAGCAGAGAGTACATGTAGGAAGAAGGCTTTAGAAAATCGCTTTTTGTGTTCTGACCCAGGAAAAGGCCCACATGTGAAATTAAGACTAACTGCTGTTCTCAAACCTCTTAATGCCTATGTCACGAAATATCTTGTTTCCCTTTGTTGTTGTGGCTTTGTTCATTCATATTAGCTTTGTTCATTCATATTACCAGAGGTTTGTGAGTTAAAAAAGCATCCTCCAGAGAAGCTGAGACTAAGTTTCTTCATTATGAAGGCACAGCTGTATAACTTCCTGTCTGCCCTGCCTGTGTCCCTGGGCCTGCTTGCACTCACCCCAGGCTTCTGAGGCTTCTGTGTCTAGAGTCTGCTGGGCTGCCTGTGGGCCAGGCTAAACAGTCCTTACCCAGTTACCTCGGTAATGCTTCCTGGGTATAGCACGTTCCCCAGTTAGCTCTCTCATAGGGCTATTGTCCTCACCAGTGTGACGGCTTTTCTCTAAACCCGGGTCTCACTGTGTAGCTCTAGCTGCCCTCCTGATTGCTGGTATGACAGATGTATACTGGTCTGCCTGCCTCATTAATATGATTTTAAAAAGTAGTTTGAAACTAAAATGCGATGACATGATTTCCATATTTCCTTTCCTACCCCCTGTCCCCACCACGTACACCACTCACCTTGCTCTCTCAGATTCACTCATGTTTCTAGCCTTTTTTTTTCTAATTGCATATAAATATACAGATAATGTAATTATAGATAAATACACAGATATATTCCTAAATATGCAGCCTTCTCAGTCCTTGTAATGTTACTTGTATGTATGTTCTTAGGGCTGACTACTAACCAGCTGGAGTGCTCGTCCCTGGCGAAGACTGTCCCCTGCTCTCAGTGTTCCTTAGTTGTCCACACACTTTGGTCTAGGGCTGGGGCCCTGTGAGATCTCCCCTTCTATGTCAGTGCTGTCATTGTTCAGGGCCTGTTTAGGCGCCTGTGTCGTTGAGCTTCCTCCTGACATTTCTAGGACACAGTCTTACAGCAGACATCCTGTTCTCTCTGGCTCTTGCAGTGTTCCACCCCTTCTTATGAGATGCTCCCTGAGCCTTGGTGCAGGATGTTGTAGATGGATGATGGGCAGGGCATCCCTGTGGTTTTCTGTAGTGGTTTCTGTTGCAAAGATGTTTCCTTGTTGAGGGATAAGAGCTGTATTTATTTTTGTATATTTACAATGCATAGAGGACTTATGCTGCTTTAATAAAGTGATTTATTAATACAATTTTAAATATTTCTGTATTTCATATTTCCATTTTTTTTTAATAAAATAATTCTTGTGTGTGCCAGCAAGGGTATGGAGTTCAGAGGACAGCTCTCAGGATTGGTTCTCTCCTGCCATCTTGTGGGGTCCAGGGATCAAACTCAGCCTGTCAGCACTACACATATGCACCTCTACATGTCACACAGGAATAATTTAATATTCATAATGACCTGTGGAATCTATCACTTTTACAGTGCTATTAGCTCATAGAAGATATGCAAACGCAATCTCTTCCCTCTCAGCCCTATAATCTGGTAAAGTGTGTGACAAGCAGCTTTGCAAGGCTTAGCAGAGTTATTAATGTGCCAGACCAAAGACTTAGTTAACTTAAAAAGATTGCTGCCTGGCCTGATGGATGAAATTAAGAATACTGGTTGATAAAAAATGTTTCTTTTAAGCCGGGCGGTGGTGGCGCACGCCTGTAATTCCAGCACTTGGGAGGCAGAGGCAGGCGGATTTCTGAGTTCGAGGACAGCCAGGGCTACACAGAGAAACCCTGTCTCGAAAAACCAAAAAAAAAAAAAAAAAGTTTCTTTTAAACTAAAAATTATGCAAATGGGACTTCATGAGCACCACGGAAAATCCAGTGCCTGTGGGGAAAGGGAGCTTAAAGAGAAGGAAGAGGTGTGTTACAAATTATATAGGTAGCAGATGCAGGGTGCTAGATAGGGCCAAAAGGACAGTATATGAGTGGTTAGAGGTCTTAAAATATTGATCCTATTTATTAGGGGATGGGAGAGTCCTTACCTGATCTAAGGGCCATGGTAAGAACCTAGTTATAAAAATGCATGTTTGGTCCAGACATTCCTTTCAGAAGATACTTACAGAACTGAGATAGCACATAGGCTGTTTATGGAGGCCGGCGATATGTAGCCCAGGCTGGCTTCCCACTCACAGTAGCTACTCTACCTTTTTACCTCCTTCCGTATATCTTGGTTTCAGCCCTTAGCTCTAAAGCCCATGTTCATGCACACCCATTGCTAGGCAAGCTTTGTTGGAGGGAGAAAAATTATTCCAGAAGCCAAGGCTGGGTTGGTATACTGCGTGTTGTGCAGCCCTGAGGGCCTGAGTGTCATCCCTAGAACCCATGTAAAAAAGCCAGGTATGGTGGTACACACTCAGTAACCCCAGCACTGGGAAGGTGGAGATAGACGGAGCCCAGGACCCATGAGAAAGATCCTGTCTCAAAACACAAAACACAAGCACTTGAGGAATGATATCTGAGATGGACCTTTGACCTCTAATCATGTGCTCGTGCCCCTACCTGCACAGATGTACACAAAAATATATGAGAAACCCTGAGGTGTTGAATAATGAGTAAAGCCAATGGAAAGCCTACCATTACTAAGAAATTAATGATAAAACAGCCACTACTAGCCCAGAATACCCACTGACAGCCGTTAATGCTATCATTATAAGCCTTATGTTGCTTGTTTGAAGTCTTCCCCATGTGTGTTTTGAGAGAATTGCATTTCTTCTAGTAATAGCTGAGTGTGTACATCTGAGTTTGTTTTTGCCTGTCTTTTTGAGACAGGGTCTCACTGTGTAGCCTTAGCTGCTCTGGAACCTTATAGACCAGGCTGGCCTCGAACTCAGAGAGATCCACCTGCGAGCTCAAGTGTTGGGATTAAAGTTGTAAACCACCATGCCCATGCCCAGAGAATATGTAGTTTTTTGGGGTTGTTTTGTTCGATTATCTCAAAAAATAAATAAATAAATAAATAAATAAATAAATAAATAAAATTGGCCCAACTTAATACTGTTTCTGAAGACCAAATTAATCTCCAGAGTAGGAAACATTTTATTTATTTATTTATTTATTTATTTATTTATTTATTTGGTTTTTCAAGACAGGGTTTCTCTGTGTAGCCCTGGCTGTCCTGGAACTCACTCTGTAGACCAGGCTGGCCTTGAACTCAGAAATCCGCCTGCCTCTGCCTCCCAAGTGCTGGGATTACAGCCGTGCGCCACCACCACCTGGCTATTTTTATTTTTAAATTGTGTGTGCCAGTGTTGAGGTGTATGACCTTGTGAGTGTGGGTGCCCACAGGGTCCAGAAGAGGCTGTTAGGTTCCCTAGAACTGACGTTGCAGGTAGCTGTGATCTGCCTGGTGTGAATGCTGTGAATTGAACTCAAGTCCTTAACAAGAGCAGTGTGTATGTACCCTGAGTCATCTCTCCAGCCCTGATTTTGTTGTTTTAAAATGGAGTCTCACTATGTGGCTGAGATTGGCCTAGGCTTGCTTAGAATTTACATTCTCCCTGCATCAGTCTCCCAAGTACTAGGATTACAAATGTGTGGTACCATACCCACTGAAAGGTAGGCGTTTGACATGGTAGGCACTTCCCATGGGCTGTGGGTTACTTGGAAACTGGTGCCTGTTTAGTAATGTGAAATTCACCCGTGCTATCTACGTGTATGCCGATTCAGTTTCCAGCTTGTCAAGGATAGCCACAGTGATAACTCAGGTCCATGTGCACACCCCAAATATCAGTCCTGTTGGAACAAATGCAGAATGCAAGCCCACAAAAACAGATTCTGATATCTGGGTTGATATGGTGCGGGCTAAACAATTTGGAAATAATGCTTCCAATATCCCACTGCATCCAGAACTCCCTGTCAGTTCTTCAGCTGGGTACAGCTAAGAGAAGAGACAAGTTGTTCAATTAATCCTGAAAATGAATAAAAGCTGTATGGGGAAGTAGTAGGAAAGAACGGGGATCAGAAGGTGTGTGGGGGGGCCACAGTGTCTCCAGTTAGTGAGGCGAGAGACACAGCTCGGGGAGTAAGAGCATCAGCAGCTCTTGCAGATGACCTAAGTTTGATTCCCAGTTCCTACATGGTAGCTTACAACCATCTATAACTCCAATTCCCAGGGATCCTCTGGCCTCGGTAGGCACCAGAAATGTATGTACACATGTATACATGCAGGCAAATACTCATCATACATAAAACAAAAATAATTTTAAAAAATATGAAAACAAGATTCAATGTCATCAGTAATTAAAAATACAAGTGAAGAGTTCAGAAGACAGCTCAGCAGTTAAAAGCACTAACCACCAACCTGTTCCATCCCCAGGACCCACATGGTGGAAGGAGAGAACCAGACTGAGCAAGCTGTTCTCAACCTCCGTACACACACTGTGGTATGCTCACTGCCCCCTCCCCATACAACATAAACAAGATAAAAAGTTAAGTATATACGAAGATCTCTGTAAGATGTCGTCACCTACACTGGTGACAGAAATAAGAACCCTGATTGATAGCTGTGGGGTGGAGAACCATAAGGAACAAGCACACAGGAAAGCAAGTTGAATATCGCTGAGAAATGGATGCTGTGCACTGGGAAAGACACCAATATGCTGATTACCACCATTTACAACAGCAAGAGCAAATGGTGACTCAACACCACAGCAGGGGAGTGATGGACTTGTTAGTGTCCCCACAGTGAAGCACAGATGCAGGCTGCTCAAACACTGGAGGAGAATGCCTTCAGTACAGTGAAGCTGGCTGGCCTGGAACTCGGGGAGACCCATTTGCCTCTGCCTCTTGAGTGTTGAGATTAAAGGGGTGTGTCCTGCATACCTTGGTGGTGGTAACCAACAGCTTTCCAGTTGAAGACCCACTCAACAACCGAGAAACTGACTGGAAATCCAGCAAACTTCCCAGGGCGAGTGATCTTGATCCTAGAGGAGAACCTACACCGCCTCCTTACTAAACCAGCATGATTCCTAACTACTTTCTCAAACAGATAAGTGCAGTTCTTAACCCCTCATCAAGGAAATTTCTCTGCAGTGGACAGACACCATTACAGAAATCCACAGCCAATCAAAATGCTGAGCTGTGGAGCCCAGGCCCAGTGGATAATCTGCTTCATAGCCACCCACCCCTAAGGCTTGGGGGTCATTCAGAACAGTAGACAGGAAGACTAAGAGCCAGGGGATCGGGGGATTGTGTCACCTCGTAATGTCAGAAGCTACACCTATAAAGTCTTACCAACATGACGACTGCTTAAACTGGAGCTGAACAAAACCAACTGGAGACATGCTGAAGAGTCTGGGAGAGCCCATGTGTCCTCAGCCCTGCACACAACTGAGGAACACCTGGAGCGGGCAGAGTGATGTGTTTATAAAAAGATAAAGAGAGGGGAGATACGT
>NW_021623109.1:8861-9549 GCF_004785775.1 Grammomys surdaster | reverse complement strand
GGGGGAAGGGAGGAGGGAAGGGAAGAGCCCAAGAGAGCAAGAAAGGAACGAGATCAAGAGAGAGAGGAGGGGGCAAGCAGCCCCTGTTATAGTGGGCAGGCCTACCTGGGGGTTGCCAGGTAACTGTGGGGGTGGAGTTTACACAGAATGCTAGCCTTCTCGAGGGAAGAGCATACCAATTGTTTACCAATACCAAATGCTCATCCCTGAAAACATACAAGTAACATTGTACATACCGAGCAGGGTTTATTAGGAATATATATGTATGCATATATGAGTATGGAACAATAATTAATGAAAAAAGGGGTCATGAATTTGAAAGAGCAAGGAGTATATGGGAGGATATGGGAGGGCAAAAGGGAAGGAGAAATGATGTCATTCTAATCTGAAAAAAAAATACTTTCCTTTTTAAAGAAGAAAATATAGTTGGGCAGTGATAGCGTACACCTTTAATCCCAGCACTCAGAACACTGGAGCTGGTGGATTTCTGAATCCAAGGCCAGTCTGGTCTACAGAGCAAGTTCCAATATAGCCAGGGCTACACAGAGAAACCTTGTCTCAAAAACAACAAGAACAAATTTTAATTTTAAAAAAGAAAATACTCGAAAAAAATGTAACTTTGAGTTTGTTAACATAAATTGATAATCTGAACAAAACTTGGCAGGTTTTCCGTAAAGTTTTACCTTCT
>NW_021623109.1:5431-8761 GCF_004785775.1 Grammomys surdaster | reverse complement strand
TTTAAGGAGACCTTTTGTTTTTTTTTTTATTTATTTTATGTATGTGAGTACACTGTAGCTGTCTTCAGACACACCAGAAGAGGGCATCAGATTCCATTACAGATGGTTGTGAGCCACCATGTGGTTGCTGGGATTTGAACTCAGGACCTCTGGAAGAGCAGTCAGTGCTCTTAACCGCTGAGCCATCTCTCCAGCCCCAAGTTTTACCTTCTAAGAAGGTGTTTTCAAACATCAAAGTTATCTTTAACACCTAAATCTAATGATAACAAACCATAAAAGAACAAAGGACTGCTGCCGTGCCTTGCTAAAATAATACTTTTTGACAACCTTGTAGAGACGCATTTCCCCTACATAAAGTTCATGCATTTGAAGTACACTAATCACGGAGTAGCCCAGTGGTAGGGAACACCTAACATGTACATGGCCCTGGGTTCAATCCCTGGCACCAACAAAGTAAGTATACTCTGATGGCTTTAGTGTTCTAAATTATACAATATTTCATTTTAGAGTACTTTCTTTTAGAAAGTTCTTTGTGTGCGTGTGTGTATGTGTGTGTGTTCACATGCATGCAATGCTCACAGAGGCCAGAGGAGGGCGCCAGGTACTCTAGAACTGCAGCTACAGTGTGCTTGAATCAACATGTGGCTGCTGAAAAACAAACTCAGATCCTCTGCAAGAGCAGCAGGTACTGTTAACCACTGAGCCACCCTGCTCCTAAAGTAACCTCACACCTGTTGGTTGTCACCCCAGGCCCTTCTTTCCCCAGCTCCAGGTCCCCACTCACTAATCCGGCTTTCTGTCTTCACTGTGCTATCTGCACCATCTCCTGAGCCCCAGTTTTTGTTTTTTGTTTTGTTTTATAGTCCAGGTTATCCTTGAGTCACTAGGATGACCTAGAACTTCTGATCCTCCTGCCTCACTTCCTGTGTGCTGCCACACACCCTTTTTTCAGTATCAATCTAATCACTTACAATGTTCCTTGTTTTGCCTACTGGACTCCTACTAATGGACTCTTAATTTGTTTATATTTTCCCTAAGTCCCTACTTATGGCTTAGTGATAATCCAATTATGTCTTTTAAATTTAAAAAGGAGGCTCTTAGTTAAAGGATTTTGGCAGCTTTGTGTTTTCAATGCAGTAATCTTTACAACTAAAGGTTGTAGGACAAACAGGCCCATCTTAAAGGTAGAGTTTGGGGCGCATCCTTGAATCTGAAGGGTTCAATTTGTGCACACTTCATTTGTATGAACTGGCAAGTTTATATTTTTGCCTAGTGTAACAAATTTGTTATTTGTGATTTGAATTTGTGATTGTGAATTCTCCCTGAAGCGAGTGGCTTGGCCATACCTCTGTGAATGTTTCAAGACAGGAGGACTGAGTGTCAGCTGTGATCGGGACTGCTGTGGTTTTGTGGAGCTGGCAAATCATTTAGAATCTGGGCAGTGTGCCTCTGACCTGGGTAGGTTTGTCTAAATTAAGAATACAGGCTAATGTTTTGCATATCTTCAGTCTGATGCGTTGTTATATCACATTTCGTCTGAAGTCTCAAATTGACACACATTAACCTATACATTTTCAAACCTTTTCAAAATTATAGTTGATATGAGCTTGGTACTAAACTACCTTACTGCGGTTCAGAAGCTGGCAAATATAATAAGTGTTTCCATGGAAACCTTAATGTAATATTCCCTTGCTTTCATTTAAGTTTCGATTTTAATATTGCATTAACATTTTTGCATTTAGTGGGTAGATACTTGAATTAATATTAAAGTGCCCACTCTAATATAAATAAAATATAAGGAATAAAAATGTGATTTTTCTTCTGAGGCGCAAATGAGCACATAACCCAGGATGATGTAGAAATAACAGTACTTGAGTTTTATATTAACTGGGTTCCATTCATTTATTTCAGAAATTCTTAAGGGATCCCTGTGAAATAAGAAGGAATGTTTGTGGATGGCTGTGTAGTCTGTGTCTTTAACATGTATTGTACAATTCCTGATTCCTGGAGCCCTGTTGGAAGGTCATCACTGTGACCTGATTTATTCTTCTACTTCTTCTGACTACATGACCTCTAAATCCTCCTGTCTTCTGTAAGTCCCTATTAGTGTCACTTAAGGGCCATACAGTGTATCTTACTTAAAACAGTGGTTATAACATGGAGTAAGGCTTATCCATTTGAATCCATTGTACAAAAATCTAACATGCCACAGATAAATGATAGTATATACAGTATGCCTGATAAGGGTGTAAATGCAGTATTGAAAATCTAAATAAGTTGGGCTGGAGAGATGCCTCAGTGGGTAAGAGCACCAACTGCTCTTCCAGAGGTCCTGAATTCAGTTCCCAGCAAACACATGGTGGCTCACAACCATCTGTAACAGGATCCAATTCCCTCTTTCGGTGTATCTGAAGGCAGCTACAGTGTACTCATACACATGAAATAAATAAAATAAGTCTTTAACATATATATGAAATAAATAAAGTCTTAAAAAAACCCTCATTGGAAAAAAAAAAGAGAAAATCTAAATAAGTCAGGTTGAGGGGAGCTCAGTGGGTAAGTTCTTGTTGCCCTGCAAGCAAAGTACCAGCACCCACATAAAAGCTGGACACGATGGCACACCTCTGTATCCCCAGCTGTGGCAGCAAAGGGAGACAGGTAGATCCTGTGGGCTTGCTGGCCAGCCAGGCTAACCAAAGTGGTGCGCTCAGGTTTAGTGGGAGACTTTGTCTCAGAAGTAAAGTGGGGGAGGGGCTAGAAATGGCTCAATAGTTGTCCTTATAGAGGACCAGGGCTCAACTCCTAGCATATGTGTGGCAGCTCACAACCATCTATAACCCCAGGTCTAGGGATTCAGTGACCTTCTACCCTCCGTGGACACTGCATTCATGTGACACACAGACAAATATGCTGGCAAAACATTCATACATATAAATTTAATTGATTGATTATTGATTAAAAATAAAGGGCAAAGCAATGTAGGAAGATACCTAGTGTTACCTGTGGCTTACACACACACACACACAAACACACACACTTGCATATGTCCACATACACGATGAGTCTAAAAATAAACAAATAAAATCTTAAGTAAATTTTTTTGAAGAAAAAAAGAAAATACAAATATCAGTTGTAGTGGTTTGAATAAGAATGGCCCCATAACAGCTGGGCGGTGGTGGCGCACGCCTTTAATCCCAGTACTTGGGAGGCAGAGGCAGGTGGATTTCTGAGTTCAAGGCCAGCCTGGTCTACAGAGTGAGTTCCAGGACAGCCTGGGCTACACAGAGAAACCCTGTCTTGAAAAACCAAAAAAAAAAAAAAAAAAAGAAA
>NW_021623109.1:0-5331 GCF_004785775.1 Grammomys surdaster | reverse complement strand
TGGGAGGCAGAGGCAGGTGGATTTCTGAGTTCAAGGCCAGCCTGGAATTCACTCTGTAGACCAGGCTGGCCTGGGCTACACAGAACCCTCTTTTTTTGAAAAACAAAAAAAAAAAAAAAAAAGAAAAGGAAAAGAGTGTCCCCATAGCGTCATATATTTGCTTAGTCATCAGCGAGATCAGAGTGGTACTTCTTAAAGAGGGTTAGGAGGCGTGGCCTTGTTGCAGTAGATGCCACCTTATTGGAGGAAGTGTGTCACTGGAGGGTGGGCTTTGAGGCTTTAATAGCCTAAGCCAGGCCCAATATAACTCTCTTCCTGCTGCCTACAGGTCTGGACGTAGAACTCTCAGCTGCTTCTCCAGCACCATGTCTGTCTGCCTGCCTGTTCCTCACGATGATAAACCAAACTTCTAAAATTGTAAGCCAGCCTTAGTTAAATGTTTTCCTTTATAAGAGTTGCTGTGTTCAAGGTGTCTCTTCACAGCAATAGAACACTGGCAAAGACACATGTATAAAATGTGTAGGCAATGGAAGGTATGGTTGGAATGAACACATGGGTGTCAGTCGTCTGCAGTTGTTGAGTTGGACACTGTGATGGGTACCTGTGATCCCAGCATGAGGGGGGCTAAGGGAGGAGGATTGCCTCGAGCTGGAGGCCAGCCTGGAATTATATCAGTATTAAATATGGAGACAGACTGAAAGTATGCACACACGGGCACACATACACACACCCCACATACGATAATAAGTAATTTCCAAATTATTACATCAGGTTTGTGGTAGCTTGCAAGAAAATAGCCCCCATAAACTCACAGAGAGTGAGTGGCAGTATTAGGAGGTGTGGCCTTGTTGGAGTGGGTGTGGCCTTATGGAGGATGTGTGTCATTTGAGGTGGGCTTTGAGGTCTCAGATGCTCAAGCCAGTCCCAATGTCTAGTTCCTCCCTTCCTGCTGCCTCCAGATCTGGATGCAGAGCTCTCAGCTCCTTCTCCAGCACCATGTCTACCTGCACGCTGCCATGCTTCCCACCATGATGATAATGGACTTAATCTCTGAAACTGTAAGTCAGCCCCAATTAAATGTTGTCCTTTATAAGAGTTGCCTTGGTCATGGTGTCTCTTCACAGCGATAAAACCCTGACTAAGACAAGGCTGGTGGTGTGGCTGAGTTGGTAGAATTTATACCTAGCTTGCCCCAGGCCTTGAGTTCAATCTCCAACACAGCATACAGTAAGTAAGTGGCACATCCCTGCAACCCCATGCTCCAGAGGTAGAAGCAAGGAGAGTAAAAGGCAGGCCAGCCTGGGTTATTCGAAGCCCTGTCTTAAGTAAAAAAATAAAAAACAAATAAAATACCTCAGACTGTCACATCTTATAACTTAGCATGCATTTCTCTACCTAAATGCAATCATTTTGAGAAAAATTCCTGACACCAGTCCTTCATCTGTTTTCAGTCATTCTCTTAAGGGTGGTTTCCAGTCAGACCTGTATACGGTCCTTAGACCCCACCGGCATGTCCCTTTCTCCAAAGAGCTGTTGCTGGCTTCCCCTGACCCACGCCTGGCCCGGTCACTCTCCTTTGTCCCCCTGTGAGTCCTCAGCTTTGCATGCAGATTTTCTTGTGTTAATGTTGGGCCTGCAAGATGGTTTAACAGCCAAGCCTGATTCCCCAAATCTGATCCTTAGGGCCCAACTCCTTCAGGCTGCCCTCTGACCACCATACATGGGTGGTGGGTCACACACCTACACATACACACACACACACACACACACACCACACATATACACACCACACACAGACACTAAATGTATAATATAAAAAATCTTAAAATATGTTCACAGGTTGGAGAGTTGGCTTAGTGGTTAATAACACTTGTTCTTGCAAAGGACCTGGATTCAATTCCTAAAACCACAGATGGTCTGTAGCCGACTGTAACTCCAGTTCTAGGGGTCCAGAACTCTGTTCTGGCCTCTCTGGGCACTGCATTCATATGATGACAGATGTGCATGCAGGCAAAACACCCATACACATAAAATTGAAAATAAATAATTAGCTTTGCATGGTGACACATGCTTTTAATCCCAGCACTCAGGAGGCTGAGGAAGCCAGATCCCTATGAGTTTGAGGGCAGCCATGGCCCATGTAGGGAATTCCAGGACAGCCAAGTCGTCATAGTGAGGCCCCATCTCAAATAAATAAATAAGAAGAACCCCACAAGATTATTCTTTTACCCTTACTTCTACTTTTGCTTCTAAGTCAGGTTACTGCTAAACAGGAGTAAAACACTCGACTGTTACAGCTACACCTGCTCCAGCTACTCCCAAATCTCTGCTTCTTTACTTTTCTTCTTTCACTATTGAGTATTTCTTCTGTTGGCAACCTAGAAAAGGATGGGCCAGAGAGCTTTGCTTGATAGTTTTAGGTAGTCCATCTGCTAGCAGTGTTTATTAGGCCCTCCCTCCATGGGAAGAACATACCTCAGAAGGCACAGTGAACCAGGGCGATATGGGGAGTGGTTGGCACACCTCCATGTCACTTTCAACTAGCATTCCTCCTGGCCAAATCAGCGCAGTGATCCCAGGGGCGAGGAAATGAAGCTAACCCACTAGCATCTCTCCAGGTAAGCAGAGAACGCTCCCATGCCTTCATCAGCTTGGCATGCAGCCATTGTGATGGCTTTCTTTATGTGGTGGCTGATGCCTGAGTAGGGCAGTGACAGATCTAGACCTCAGACCCAAATCCTAGACACCCTGAACTCAAAACATTTCTTTTAGGGAACCATCAAAAGAGCTACCTTGAGGAAGACTATCTCCTTCAGGACTGGCATTGATTCTATGATTTTATTTAGCTTAATCTATTGAGCTGTTCAAGGCTAAATCCCAGCACTTGAGAGGTAGAGGCATGAGGACCTAGTACTCAGAGTTATCCTCCAGTACAAAGCAAGTTCAAGGCCAGCCTCAGCTAAATCCTTCATGTCCTATGAGGCCTCTCTGATCTCCTCCTTGGCCAGAGCTAGTGTCTGCAGACTTACAGTGTCCTCCACTTGAGCTTGGGTACTATCTGGGCTAACCTCCTAGTTAGTTCCCAGAGAACTAGTTTTCAATCCTATACTGTTATAGCTTCCACTGAATTTGTTGCTTTATTGCTTGCATAGGAGGCGCTCAGTAATCAATGGCTGTTGGTGGGAGAATAGGAAGCAGACTGTTCCTGAACAGTGTAGGTAGAAAACAACTGTAGTGTGAGTGGGGGCAGCTGAATTTCCTGGCCAGTGACACCGTTCGTTTGTCCTGAGGTCACGAGTGGGTCCTCCGAGCAGCAGGTTTTCAGCCCACCACACCCATGATTGTTGTTTTCCTGATGGTCAATATTGTGTTCAACTTTGTAGCTTCATTTGTTTAGCAGAGCGCTTCTGGAACTATTCCTAAATGTTCAATGTGCCATTTAAATTGGACTCATCTAATGAAGAGCAGGGTGTGCAGAGAGAAAAAGCAAGCCTAGTTTCGTATGAGAACATGCATTTTACATTTGGGTGAGTGAGAGGCTTATTAAAGCAACATGTCCTATTCTTCATGCTAAAATCTAATAAGGTCTATTAAATTAAAGAATTAGGGGCCAGGGCTATGACTCAGTGCTGGAGCACTTGGCCCAGTGCGCTGGGGGCCCTGGGTTCCATCCTCAGCATTCAGGGGAAGCTGGCATGGCGGTGCATGGCGGCACACCACATAACTTCAGCACTGAAGGACAAGCCCAACACGATATCTGGGACCATTTCCTCTCTCCAGGCTAGCCTGACTCCCAGTCATAGAAACTAAGGGTAAAATACACATCTTTACACACGTAACATGTGTCTTGGAACCTGGCTCAGAAGAATATACTAAATAGCCCTTGACTGAGTTGTTAGAGTCGGCTGTGAACTAACACAGACCACAAGGGATTGCTTTGTCCTACGTGACCATGAATTCCGATCCAAGTACTTCCTAGGACGGAATGCTCGTGACCACTTAGGCACTTGGGAGTCGGGTCTTGATGTTCTGCTACAGCACTAAGCTCGGTCCCTGCTCAAATGCACACGGCTCAGGCTCACACCCAGGACCTGGGATTCTGCCTCTCTACCAGGCTCCTGGATGGTGCTCTGGAATTAGTCTGATGGCTCCTAAAGGTTCCACGGGGGATGTGGCACCCCAGACTCTGAGGCTGCTCTACGGTCTATTCTACTGATGCCTCTTTAATTCTTTCTGTGCTAGCCCACAGGGCTGATGTGCCTTCTCCTGCCGGTGGAGCCCTGTTACTTTACCACACAAAATAGGACCCAGCCACCTTCCTTTAGAATAATAAGATATTTGTGATGGTCAAGCAGATCACCATTAGAAAAGGGATTCTTAGGGTCTCTGAAGAAACAAATTCACCTAATTTTAAATGAGTCAAACTATAGGCTGGAGACTCTGCAGAAGAGTGAAGAACAATACTGCTCTTGCGAAGGACCCAAGTTTGGCTCCTAGTACTCATGTCGAAAGGCTCATGGCCACCTGTAACTCAGTTCCAGGCGCACCAACGCCCTCTTCTGGCCTCTGCCAGCACCTGCACATACGCATGCACACCACACATGCACATCCAGAATTAAAAATTAAAAAGAAGCCAGACAGTGGTGGCACACACCTTTAATCCCAGCACTCTGGAGGCAGAGGCAGGCGGATTTCTGAGTTCGAGGCCAGCCTGGTCTACAGAGTGAGTTCCCGGACAGCCAGGACTACACAGAGAAACCCTGTCTCGAAAAAAAACAAAAAAGAAAAAAAAGAAATAAAAATAAAAAAGAAACTAGTCAAACCAGTAAGCGTCGGTTTTTAATCATCACATCACAGGCAAGGATTCACATGACCAACAGAAGACTTCGCTGCACTTCTGCAGCAAGAAACATTCTCCCTTCTGAAGTTTGCCAACGTGAGGGTAACTCAGATCCTATGCATAAGGGCTAAACCTAAACTTAGCAGGGTGTTATGGAGAACATGGGGCCCCATAAAGTAGACGGTGTTCTCTCAGATGTTGGAAACACACATCATAAGGCTAGGTAGGGCAGTGTGCAGCTTTAATCACAGCATTCTGGAGGCAGAAACAGACAGATCTCTGAGCCTGAGGCAAGCCTGGTCTACAGAGTTAGTTCCAAGCTGAAGTGCACTACATGGTAAGACCCAGTCTCAATCAAGAAAACATAAACTGACCTCAGGAAAGGGCTAGAGCGTATAGGCTGGGAAGACCAGCCTCTGTCTATGCGCCTGTCGGGAAGCCCTCATCTCTGCTGGGAAAGACTGCAGTGTGGCCAGGCAGTGGTGGTGCAC
>NW_021623108.1:0-5559 GCF_004785775.1 Grammomys surdaster | reverse complement strand
ATACGAAAAGGTTCAGCCAGGGCATAGCAGCCCTTTGGGGTCCTACAGGTCCTCCGTTTTTATTTTATAGACGAATAGCGTCTGTCTTAGGTCACCTTCCGTCAATACCAATTACCCGTCATTGGGAATCCCTGCCAGCCTCAGGGCCCCTGTCTTAGGTAGGTAAGGACTGCAAAGGAGTTGCCCGTCATTGACTAACTATTCTCAGTAAATGCTGAACCAAACCTGGGCAGAAGGGTTCTCTCGTGCCAGCAACACGAGCACCTGCTTAGTAACTGCCTGGGACTGGATCTGCTGTCTGTGAAGGCGGCAATATCAATCCTGCTGTGGCTGCCCCAAAGGCTAGGACTCCAAAAGACAAGGACCTCTAGCCCATCCTTTAAGGAGCCTTCTGGCCAGTTTGAGTCCTGCTAGAAACCACTCTCCATAAAGAGGCTGCACACAAGTAGTAACATTAATATTAACATAAAGAAATTGTTGGTTTATTAGAATTAGCAGCAGTTTTTCCAGTAGTCTTGGTGGGAGCTATGACCAGTCAAATCAAGCTGCTTATCCCCATTGACATCCGAATTGCGTGGTTCATCACAATGCTCCAGTAGATCTCCACTTGGGTGAGGCTGCGTAGTGACAGGATGAGGCTGTGTAGTGACAGGGCGCACACAACGCTCAGGAATCCAAACAGGACTTTCAGCATCTTTGGGAAAAACACAAACAGAACCTCTCACCCTGACTAATACAGGGTCAGGGCCTTTCCATATACCTGATGATAATTCTTTCCATTTCACTAAGCCCAGTGCCTTCTGGGATCGTTTCCAATGTCTGTCTGCTGCAGACAATGCATCCTTATCTACTAGTAAAAAATTTAAAATATATAAAATAAAGGATAATCTTGCATGAGGTGAGGTAAACTCCTCCCTTTTTGTTTTTTCAAGATAATTTTTTAAGGTTAAATGTGCTCTTTCCACTATAGCCTGGCCTTGTGGATTATAAGGAACCCCGGTCTTATGGGTAATATTATATTCATCACAAAATTTATTAAAGGACACACTACCATAGGCTGGGCCATTATCAGTCTTTATTTGGCGGGGAACCCCAAAATAGGCAAATGTTTGTAGGCAATGGTTCTTAACATCTCTTATTTTTTCCCCACTGTGAGCTGAGGCAAAAATCATACCAGAAAAGGTATCAATGGTAACATGGACGAAGTGTAATTTCCCAAACGATGGAACATGTGTAACATCCATTTGCCAAATATCATTGGGTGCAAGACCTCGGGGATTCACTCCCAAATTAGGGGAGGATATAAACTGAGCACAGTGAGGGCAATGAGTAACAATATGAACAGCCTGTTCTTTGGTAATATTACAATGAAATTTTAAGGAATTTGCATTAAGATGAAATTTATTATGCATAGCAACAGCTTTATCATAATTAGTGACTAAATTTAAGGCAAGCAAAATTTGTTTGGTGTGAAAATCAGCCTCACTATTACCTTGGGCCAAGGGGCCTGGCAACAATGAATGTCCCCGAATATGACCCACAAACACAGGCAAAGTTCGCTGCCATAAAAGAGCTTGCACCTGCAATAGGCAAGAACAAATCGAAGACACAGGTGCCACATAAGAAGCAGTCTCCAAGGGTTCCATAATTTGAGAAACATATACACTATCAGTATATATGTTGCAGGCTTCATCTGGGAACAAAGATAGTGCCAATTGTACGGCCCTTAGCTCTGCTAATTGTGCAGAGCAATTGGTCAACTGTAAGGTCTCAACTTTACCTTGGGAAACAACTGCAGCTCTGCCATTGGAGGATCCATCAGTAAATACTAGGCGAGCCTGATTCAAGGGCTGATTGGAAATAATTTTTGGAAAAACCACCGGATGGAGCTTAAAAAACTGACACAACTTATTATCTGGATAGTGATTATCAAATTGACTATTAATGGTACAAACAAACAAAGCCCAATCAACATAATTTTGAGATAAAATTTGGATCTGATCCTTATTATAAGGGGTAATAAACATGTCTGGTTCTTTACCAAATGTTTGTAGGCTTACTTTATGGGCTTTAAATAACAAGGAAACCACTGCCTGTGGGTAAGACAAAACAACCTTGGAGGGTGAAGCTTGTAAGTGAACCCATAGAATAGGGCCCTCCTGCCAAAAGGCACCTGTTGGAGAATGTTTTGATGCAAAAACCACAAATAACAGTTTCCTTGAATAGTCTACATAATTTAAATGAGCTTGTTCTAAAGCTTCCTGTACCATTTTCAAGCATTCCCTGGCCTCTTCATTCAATTGTCTGGGGGAAGTGGGTGATACATTTCCCTTAAGAATATCAAAGAGGGGTTTTAACTGTCCTGTGCTTAATTGTAAGGAAGGTCTTAGCCAATTTATGTCTCCTAACAGTGTTTGATAATCATTTAAAGTTTTCAGAGTATCTATTCTAATTTGTAACTTTTGAGGTCGAATTCCCTTTTGTAATAATTCATGTCCTAAATATTGATATGGAAAATTCTTTTGAACCTTCTCGGGGGCAATAACCAACCCAACGGCTTGCAAGTCATTTTGCAGTTTGGCATAGGCCTCATAAAGCTCTTTTTCTTCCCTGGCTCCAAGTAGAATATCATCCATAAAATGAATTATATACATGTACGGATGTTTTCTCCTTAATGGTTGAAGAGCAGTTGCCACATAGACTTGACACATGGTGGGACTATTAGCCATCCCTTGGGGTAGCACCACCCAATGATATCTATGGGATGGTTCCTTAAAGTTGACTGAGGGAATACTAAATGCAAAGCGTTCGCAATCCTGAGGATGCAAGGGTATGGTAAAGAAACAATCCTTCAAATCTATCACTAACATGTGCCAATTTTTTGGAATAGCAACTGGTGTGGGCAATCCAAGTTGAGTAGCCCCCATTGGCATCATAGTTTTATTAATTTCCCTTAAATCTTGTAATAATCTCCACCTTCCTGATTTTTTCTTAACAACAAATATAGGAGTATTCCAGGGGGATGTAGATGGGACAATATGTCCAGCCAAAAGTTGTTCTTGTACTAATAAATGAGCTGCCTCCAATTTTTCCTTAGATAAGGGCCACTGTTCAATCCACACGGGCTCGTTGGATTTCCATGTGATTGGTAATAGTTTAGGAGGCTCCACAGTGACCCTTAATATAAATTTCCTATTCCAGTTTTGTCTTTTTGGTGTCTGACTATCTGACATCCTTCGGCAACACTATGGGGTCTTCCTTGTAAATATTTCCCTAATCCCTTCCCAGGAATATATCCTTGCTTTTTCATCATGCCCTGAACTGGCTGGGTTGTGAGAACAGCTCCCATGTTGTTAAGTACATCTCGACCCCATAAATTAATGGGGAGATGTTCCAAGACAAATGGTTGAAACCATCCTTCATGTCCTTCCTCATCTTGCCATTTTAAGATCTTACTACTCTTGAGGGGTGCGGCAGCTGTCCCCACGCCTTGTAAGGTGGAAGAGGACCTATCCAGGGGCCAGCTACTAGGCCAAGATGTTTTTGATATCACAGTAGTATCTGCACCAGTATCCAGAATTCCTTTCATAGGTTTTCCATCAACCCAAAGGGTAAGGGTAGGGCGGTCTTCGAGGGTAGAAACCCAGAAGGCAGCAGTCCCTGTGGTCCCAAATCCTTCATCTCCTCTAGTATCCTTGATTGCAGCATGTTTAGTGGGTAACTGTGGCAAGAGAACTAGCTGAGCAATTCTATCTCCCTGGGGAATAACTACAACTCCCCTATCCACAGTAACCATAATTTTAATTTCCCCAGTAAGATCTGAGTCTATTACTCCTGGAAGGATCCTAATTCCCTTCAACAAGGCACTGCTGCGTCCTAGGAGAAGGCCTACACTCCCTGAAGGGATGGGGCCATACACTCCAGTACCTAATGCCTGAGGGCCCATTTGAGGTGTCAATACTGCTCTGGTGGAGGAGTGTAGGTCCAATCCTGCACTTCCTGGGGTACCTCTGACAAGGTCTTTGACATAAAGGGGTTGGTTTGAGGCACAAACCGAACTGGAGTAGGGGTAACACTGGTGTTCATGGCTCCGTACACTTTGGTTTGTGGGCCCCGGAGCGGGCCCCGCTGCCCGTTTCCCGAAGCCGGGAGAGGGCGGCCGTCAACATCTGATTTTGACCTGCATTCATTACTCCAATGGTGGCCTCTTCGGCATCGAGGACACAGGCCAGGACCTGTAATCCCCTTGTTTCCTGGACAATCCTTCTTAAAATGTCCAGCTTGGCCACATCCATAGCAAGTTTTATTCTTGCTAGATCCCTTCTGCATAGCAGCTGCGAGTACTTGTCCCATAATAAAATTTCCATCAATTTCCTTGCAAACTCTAATATAATCATCTAAGGTTTTTGATCTATGCGGTCTAATTGCTTCTTTACACCATTTATTAGCATTTTCGAAAGCTAACTGTTTTACTACGGGCATGGCGGTATCAGCATCCCCAAACAATTTTTCTGCTAGCTGAAGTAGTTTATTCACAAATTCTTCAAAGGGCTCAGAAGGTCCCTGGACCACCTTGGATAGTTGACCTCCAGCCACCTTATTAGGCAAGGCCTTCCAGGCTCTAACGGCCGCAGTGGCAATTTGGGCATAAACAGCAGGATCATAATGAATCTGCTGATGGAGAGCAGCATATTGTCCTGATCCAGTGAGCATTTCCAGATTTCTCTGGGGCTGCCCTGCCTGTGCATTTAATGTTGCCAAGCTAACACATTGCTCCTGATAGTCTCCCCTCCACAGTAAATAGTCTCCCCCACTCAACGTCGCACGGCACAGTTGCTGCCAATCTCCTGGTGTTAAATTGAAGGTGCTATAGGACTCAAGAATTGCCAAGGTAAAGGGTGCCAAGGCCCCGTAAGAAGAAACCGCTTCCTTAAGGCTCTTTAATTCCTTAAAGGACAAAGGCACATGCTGCCTAAGCATTTGCCCGGGGCCATTGGGGTGAGGGACTTCCATTACAGGGTAAGCATAGTTGGAACCTGTTTTAGAAAAAATCACCCCCTTCTTAGGGATGGGTTCCACTACCCACCAATCCTTCTGGGAGCATTCATCATACGCTGGAGGAGCAGTGGCCTCCAGAGAGTCCACAAAAGGGTTTTTACTAGGAGGTCTCTCTCCTTTCCAATCCATTCCCTTTCGGACCTTACATTTCTTTAATCTTTCCTTTAAATAAGCTATTTCCTTTTCTAAAGTTTCTTCCTCATCCTCAGAGCTGGAGCTATTCTCCACCTCATACAAGGATTCCTTACCTGCATCATCCTGTGTCAATACACGTAGAAAGGAACTCACAATTCCCATGGCGCGATCAAAGCTCACACTCTCGTAGCGCTGCTTTCAGTTTAATCCTGCGCCGCTTCTCCAATACGTTCCACTCTCCGAACCAGTCCAGCCGGCTCCTTCCAGGAACGTCCCGTCAGGTTCTCCTCTCTTTCCCGATCTCGGTGGAACCTCCACTTGACAGCACCAGCGCTGCCCGCGGTACCGAGCTCGGGCGTAGGCCTG
>NW_021623107.1:0-8574 GCF_004785775.1 Grammomys surdaster | reverse complement strand
CCTGAGGCTCCTGGTAGAGGGTGAAGTTTATTTGCTTTCTACCTGCTTCACCCATTCTCTCTTAACATCCTTGCCCCGTCGATCCCCACCACAATCTCTCCCCTGCTTCTTACACAGTCCCTCTATTCTCCTCTGTCTTTCCAACTTCCTTTCCTCCTTTTCTGCACCTTTAGATTTTCCCTGTGACTTTTCCACAGTTTTTAACACTTTCCCTTCTCCCTCCCTTTCACAACCTGTTTCTTTTCTAACCTCTCCATTTCTCCACATTTGTCCCTATTCTTTCTTCACCACGTTTTTAAGGGCTTATTCTTTTAAGTTCAAGAGGTATAGCAGGGAGTATATCCCAATTGTAATTGATGGTCTTTTGTAGACCGGGTGTTGATAGTTCTCAGTTTCCACTAACATTTATTGGTAAATGCTTCTCTGGATCTATGTGCTTTTGTTCAGGTCTTGATTGTGCTAAATTTTGTGATATTAATTAATTATATCCTTTAGCAATTGTTTGTGGTATTCCTGTCCATCTTTAATAATGTCCAATGTGCTGTTTTAGTTTTAGATATCCAGTCACTCTGGCTCTGTCTGTCTATCTGTCTGTCTCTGTCTCTATCTCTCTCTCTCTCTCTCTCTCTTTCTCTCTCTCTGTCTTTTTGTCTCCCTGTCTGTCTGTCTGTCTGTCTGTCTGTCTGTCTTTATGTATGTCTCTGTGTGTCTTCTTCGGCCTGTGTGCCTGAGTGTTTCACTGCCTGTATGTCTGTTTGTTATGTATTTAAGAGACATACACAGAGGTTTATGCAGTGCATCAGAGAGAGGCAGAGGAAGAAAGAGTCACCAAGATTGTTTACCTGAGAAACATCAACAGGAATAATTAGACAGAAAGATATGTATAGTGTTCGTTTTTAATATTTCCTCCATTTATGGGTGTCCCTGAGGCTGCAAGCCCTTGTGCTTTAGACCTGCATAGAGATTTCCAATGAGAGCTTTCTGCAGTTGGTTCTTTCAATCTACCCTGTAAGTTTTAGGATTGTATGCGTTTGTTGTGTTTGGCACCAAGCCCCTTTTGGTGTTGTCCCCTCGACTTTTCTATGTATTTCTAGTTTTCTTTTGAGCGCATAGACATATCTGCAATTTTTTCAGAGTAGATGTCCTGTTTTTCTATTGTTGTTTTGGATCAAGTCTTTGTAAATGTCTCTGTCCATTCTTCTGTAGCTAAAACGGGTTGTGATATTATCTTAATTGTTTCCTTGGCTGGAGTAATCATCTCTATGCTCTCACCAAAGCCTCCAGTATGCTGTGATTTCAGAATGTGTGACAATGCCCACTCTGGACATGTTTCCCCCCCCCCCTTCCATCCCTTCCCGAATCCCAGGAAGCAAAACTTTGAGATTAGCGTCTGTGCTGAGCTTTCCTGTGCTCCTTATAGAGCTGCTGCTTCCTTTGTAGTGCTAGAATTGCAGAGGTGGACATCATGGCCCTGAAATATAAATATTTTCCTTACAAGTATGTTATCCACCCTCTTGTCTGGAAATCCTGTGATGAGTATCCCTCATTATGTTTTATTCAGTTTTTTAGGCGTTCCTCATTTATTTTTTGGCATTCCATATGTGTTATAGTGATAATAGTCCTAAATGCACTGTCACTAAAATGATATTCGGTATTTGTGTGTATATCTTTCCTGAGCCTCCAAGGACTCTTTGACATCTCAATAGTATTCTGTTTTGGTCTCTTTCATGTAGGAACCTGGTGTGTACTTGCCTTTTGTGCAAGATAAAGATTACTCTTATTATTCTTCAGTATGGTGGTGGCATTTGTCAGTATATGTGAATTTGAATGTCTATGGATGATGGAGTTATGGTCCCCACTGATGAATTGTAAGATTGCTTTGGGATACTGCAAGTTAATGAGACTAAGGAAGAGAGTCCATAGAAACAATATTATCCCAACCAAAGTACCAGACCACCTGCTTGTGGTAACCTCCAGTAGAAGTTGTAGTAGTCGGGGTATCCTGGTTTGTAGACCAACTGTAACCTTTCAAGTGTCTCAGGATTTAGTGACTTTACCAGTTTCTCTTTGATAAGCTGGATGGATGTGTGTGAATCAGCTGTGCTAGTTATTAGACAATAGGAATTGTACAGCTCAGAGGATTCATCATGTGGTCCACGCACATCTTGTATGTGAGAAGCTCCTCAGATGAGGCTCATCTGTGCTTATGTTGGAGCAACCTTTTGTTTACCTGGCCTGTGTCTCCTCCTGGTTTTAAATGTCTCTGACAGTCACACTACCTTTGAGTGCTCTTTACTACTCTTCATTTATTTGTACTGTCTGGATATTCTGAATTTGACAGAGAGTTGGCTCATTAGTTTCCTGCTACTCTTTTTCCCTCAGTATCTATTGCCATGCAAGTTATGCTGTGAAGAATTAGGAGAGGGATACCTGCCACCTACCTATAGTGTGCCTTTTAATTCTGAGCACATGTTTCCTTTTTTCCTTATTTACAACCCATGTTGCTATGCTGGTTATCTGTCCCCTTTTCTAGGTGGTTGGTGTTTGTCAGTCTTTTTGGATATCATGCTCTTAAAGCTTGTGACTATGTGTTGCCCATGTAGTTTGATCAGTTAGTTTTGTGACTCAGTGCACGGTTGGAATGAGAGTGTTACTCTTGACAACAAAAACAGTAATCCTTGTTATTATACTCAAAATATCTCATCATATTTCCATGAAAATCTAGGGATTTGTATGAAGTAGGGAGGACCATGCATACTCATATGTTTTTGGGTAACTTGGGAAAACCTGTTAGGAGATCAAAGGGAGTATTGATGCTAGCTGAATTTAAGATGAGGAGTGGCTGCAGAATGTGGGAACATTTCATAGTCCTCATGGGCCTTGAAAAACAGATACCTCCATGTGTCTGTGATTGCAGGTCTCAGTAGGATTCCCAGGTAGGCGTTTAATTCCTGGGCTTAAGCAGTCCTCCTTCATCAGCCTTCCACATTTCTGGGACTACAGGGGAATACTGGGAACTTTGAAACCCCTTGTTTTAAAGTTTATTGTAATTTATATGGAATGGATTAAAGAGAGCTTTAGTTGTTTTTCTGAGCCCCAGGTTACAGTCAGAGGCATTTCTTTTTATTCTTGTGGAATATTCTACTACAAAGAAGTTTTTGAGAGTAGTGTCAGTTAGTGCAACCATTATAAACAGTTACATCCCATCACCATCCTGGGAAATTGAAATTGCCTCCTTGTCTTGTCTGTCCTGTCCTGTCCTGTCTTGTTCTGTCCTGTCCTGTCCTGCGTCTCTTGTGACCATATGTGTAAGGAGGGATATGTTTGTTTATGTTTGTCTAACTATCTCTGTTTCTTTATCTATCGACCTATCATCTATCTATAATTCTATCAATTTTTCTATGTACATATCTGTGTCTCTTCATAACTACACATCATCCATACACACTCACATACACAGAACTTGACTCACCCATACATTCATCCATCAACACATCCATCTTTAGACCCACCCATAGTTTCATCCATATAGTTGTATACACTTACACACATGCTTAACTTCCTAGATACAGCCACAGAGCCATGTACTGTTTTCATGGAACTGTGGAGATACAAGGCGGCCTCGCTCTTTTTTTCTCTCTCCATTCTGTCCTTAGTGTCTTCTTGCTGAGTTCATGAATTCCATGGATCACAGGGCTAACACGCCTTGGTGAATATTCCTGTTTTATTTTCCTGTCTTTTCAGTCTGTTACTGGGCTTGACCTGACTTGGGGTTTCTTTGTGGCACAGATATATGGAGAGCAAGGTTAGTTGCTAGTCTAAAACCAGGTACAGTTATGAATTCTTGCGTGGTAGGCTTCTGCCTGACTTCAATCTTTGTGTGATAGCTCTGGCTGACAACTGTCCAGTTTTACCTTTCAAGAAAACTGTATATAGGATGCTGAACTTCCTAATAAATGTTGTACATCAGCAGTTAGTATCCATGATTTCAAGTGTTCCTGTCTTTTCTAACTACTTCTCCCCTTGTCATCTCTCTCTCAGGAACCTGCCACTGGAGCACAACCTGCTGGTTTTGGACAACTGTTTGCTGGACAGGGACACCCCAGTACAGGAGGAAGGGTAATTATGGACCTCATACACTGGAGCCTAAGAGAGGTTATGCCAGACAGACACCGTGTTGCCTAATAAGATCAGCTGGGTTTCATCTCGATGGGTCTGTGTTGTGAGAGTTAGATACAGGATTGGTTAGACCCCAACGCATGACTATGATTAAGTTGTGTTGCAGGATGTCCCTCAAAACTAAAAAGCAAACAAAAAATAGGCCAAACGTGACTGAGGGTGATGAGAAGTGGCTTCAGTTCTTCAGTTACTTTGTTTGCTTATGAATTAGAGGACAAGGAAAACAATTCTTTCACAGTTTAACTTTTTAGTTTTATTTTTGATGGTTTGGTCCTCAAATCACTGAAAATTTCTCTTACCTGTTTAGCAAAATCCTGATTTTAGAAAAGGAACTGAGGTATTTCTTCATACATCGGGGCATCAGGAAACATTCCAGATAGTTCTAGCTACTCGTTAACACCTTGTCTGTAATGCAGGGTATACCAGGACTATACCTGAGAGAAAGTTTGATTCTTCCTCATCTTTCCCCTTTTTAACATTGGAGCTCCCACTCATCAATCTTCTAGGCAGACTGTGTAATTTTTCTGTCCCTAGAAGGTTTTGGAAGATGTGATGTGCTCTCTTAAAACTCTGAAGAGGCTGGAGTCCATCCCAGTGTCACTAGCTTCAGATCATGCCTTTCTTCTGTTTCTTGGTGGTGTCTTTTAAGGCAAGGTGGATTGGTGTTTCAGACAGTTGCATTCATTCACATTCAGGGAGTGTTGTCCTGTACAGAATTATCCCTACGTGTCCCCTGCCTGTGATTTGTTCACATTGACAGCATTTGAACCCTTAGAATGCATGTGTTTTTGAATTAGAAAATTCCTGTTGTGAGGAGTTTGATAGTTCCACAGGTCTCTTATTTTGACACTTACCCGCTCTACTGTCCAGGTACAGACCTCTGATCATTAAAAGCTCAGGTAACCATTCCTCAGAGCAGCATTCAGGAGTGACTGCTGCCCTCTCCCTTACAGCACAGATTGAAAATGCCTTCTAAAGCCAGTACTGCTTTCCCATCAAGGATCATGTAAAAGTTCTTGTTGAACTGTAGTCTTTTTATCTCTTAGCAGTGTCATATTACTCAGATTTACTAAGGTCCAAACTTTTTGTATGTAAGTGTTGGTGGTGTTATTCTCTGATTCTGTGACAGTTCCACATATGTATAGCCTAGGTTTTGGTTCTTTTCACAGCTACACACACTTTCTCCTTCTCCTCCTACCACTGAAACCCTTCATATAAAGTTACCCTTAGGCAGTAATTAATTTTTCAGTGATTTCTAAGTGTCCCACCAGTTTATTTACGGTTCCTTGCATAAGTGCTCTGGGGGATTTCCTGCTGGCCCCTGGGCAGCTTCTCAGTAACCGCACCAGGGAAGAAGAGGAGGGCCTTCCTGAGGAGCCACAAAATTGCCACAGATTTTAGGGAAGGAGTAGTGGCTCTTGAAGAGCAGCTTCCCAGTCCTTGGTTGTATATTAAGGGGTGTAGTCTAGTTTGGGGCTCTTGCTTAAGTCACTGAGCTGCTGAGTTCATAGATGCCATTGTCATGCTGTGTTCTTATAACACTGTTTCCCTGTATTTCTCTCCATGTACCTGTCCAGTGTGTACACTCCACCAGCTCACTCCCACATTGGAGAATGTAATCTGGTCTTTCTATGGTGAATTAGGAGTGACATGGATGTATCATGTAGTATAGAGCCACCCAAACTTAACTCCTGATCACCCTATTGATCTCTTAGGAGCAAGTGCATTTATTGTCACCCACTGCAACAGTTGCTATTCTTGACAGGCTCAAGTAGTGCCAATAAGCAGGGAGTGAGTGTTCAGCAGGGTTGGAGATATAGGTAGGATACTGCTTTGAGGTCCTAGACATTTCTGTAAGGTAAGGTCCTGACTATAGTCATAAAATGTGCTTTCTGCAAACTCAGAGCCCACCTCACCCACACAGACACACTTCTTCCCACCACCAGGCCAGACCTCTTAATAGTTTCAAAAAGTGCCACTCACTGGTGACAAAATATTGAAATATATGAGGGTTTGGGGCCATTATCATACAAACCCCATATTCTTTCAAAACATTTTTAAAGTAGCATTTTGTGTGTCCAGGGTTTTGTGTGTGTAGGTGAGAGTGTGCTTTGGCAGGTGCATGAGAGGTATCTTTTCTATGTACTTGGTGTGTGGTATGGTAAATACAACATACACATGCATGCAGAACCCTTTAAACCTGCTATCTTTATATGAGAATATACAGGAGAGTAGACTATTTCCTTCCACCATGTGAGTTTGGGATTCGATCTTAGTCTTTTTGCCCAGGGTTCCTATCTTCTGCAGCAACTTGCTCTTGCTTAAGCTAGCCTTTTGTTATTCCTCTTAGAGTGGCCTACAGTTATCTAGCTTCTTGCATCCAGTTCCTCAGTCCAGGGAGTATACCTCTGCCACAGCATCGTAAGCCTTGAACTGTATTTATGTTTTTCAGATGTGGAGTACCCAGCCTGTGTTTGCCTGCACAGATCTGGATGGATGGATGGATGGATGGATGGTTGGATGGATGGATGGATGGATGGATGGATGGATGGATGGATGCATTGATATTAATCATGGTAGTTTCTTGGTTCCTCTGTCCATTCCTTAATTAGATCCTTTGTTCTGTGTGGCCAGAACTCATGCTTGTCCTCTTTCTTTTTGCTGGCTGCTACCCTCCCAAGAGCTGGGTGGCATTGGGGAGCAGTGGTTACATTTTCTCCTGATTTTGTACTGTCAATGTCTTTCTGTTTTTCTCCCTTGCCCTATTATCCTCAACAGTATCTTTCCTACGTTCCTATTCTTTTTCCCCCTCCTGTCCTTTTTCTTGACCATTGTCTTGTACCACACCTGCGTTTTTTGACCTGTGCCGCCTCCTCTTCTGTCCCATTACTAACTCCATCTTTCTCCCTCTTTCTCCACATCCTCAGCCTATTTCTCCATTTAATGGCTATGTCTTTGTCCCCATTTCCTTTTTCTCTTCCCTACTTAGAGTGTCTGTCCTTTGTCCCTTCTGCCTTCAGGCTTTCCTCCCATTGTTGTATTTTTATTTCCCCCTTTAAAACACTCTGAATCAAGACAGTTTTCCTTTATCTCCACTTTCCAGCTCCCTAACCGATTTTGTCCTTCCAACCTCAATTAGTTTTCTCCCATTATCTTTTGGTTGTTGTTGTTTTGGTGTTTCTGAGGGTGATGTTGATGGTGGTGCTGGTGTTGTTGGTACTGGTGGTTGTGGTGGTGGTGGAGGTTGTAACTGTGATGGTAGATGTTGAAATTGCCACCATGCACATCAAAGTTACTTGGTTCTTGAGAAAGGGTCTGTTTATTGCCAGGGTTGTCTGGAACTCAGAGATGGCCCTGTTTTTGCTTCAAGAATATTGGGATTGAATCTAGCTCAGTCATCAGGGCCAGATATGCAAATTCAAATCTTTTCCATATCTTCCATTGACTATCTTTTCCCTGTTGTGGACTGTTTTCCTGTCTTCTCGAACTTATTCCTCTTTCAAACCCTTTTCTTTCTTTCTTTTTTGTGAGTCTCCTCCACTGGACCCTTTTACCTTTTCTTTTTACCCTTACTCAACCTTTCCTGACACTTTTCCACATTCCCACACTAATCCAGGCCTATTCCCCCTTCCTCTTCTTTATTTTGAATTTTTTGTTATTTTGTTTTTTTGTTTTTTTCAAGACAGGGTTTCTGTGCGTAGCCCTGGCTGTCCTGGAACTCACTCTGTAGACTGGGCCGGCCTCGAACTCAGAAATCCACCTGCTTCTGGCCTCCTAAGTGCTGGGATTAATGGCATGCACCCCCACTGCCCAGTCTAGGTCTATTCCCCCTTCTTGTAGTAGGCTGATCTCATGCCTTACAATAGCTTTATCATGTTCCTGCCCAATTCTTCTCCATGACCCATTTGCAAATAAAGGACCTGTTTTTTTGTTTTGTTTGTTTTTTTTTTTTCACTCTTCTTCTCCACAATTATCTGTTTTTCCGTTCCAGCATCTTCCCTTCCCAGCCCTTTGCCCTTGTTAAATCTTTCTCTGGTCCCCACTTTGTAAGTAGAGTGTTTGTAATAGAACACTCACCAGAGAAGCAATAAGGACATTTCTTCCTGTTTAGTCTATGTTAAAGGGTTGTTCTGTGGTTTTGAACTAATCCTTTTTTATCATTCACGGGCAAGTTCCTCTGATAACTCTGTGACCCAAAAATCTGGTGTTTGTTGGTGCTTTAAGTGTACAATGTCATGGATGTCTCTGTACTTGGCAACCTGGAACCAGCTTGCCACCAATCAGCCTCCGGATCCCTTTCTTTGGGCCCCAGACTCATTTAAAGCCCCGCCTATAGGGGGCGGTAGAGGAAGTTGCTCACTTCCGGTTCCCAGAAATCCCTGTTGTGTGATTGGC
>NW_021623106.1:0-3999 GCF_004785775.1 Grammomys surdaster | reverse complement strand
AAGTTGTTTGTGGTCTCTGCTAAGCTGTTTTAATTTTTACCCTTACATTCCCTACTCTTTCTATTTGCAAATGATTTTAATCTTAAAATCACAGATTAATATCTTCAGGTTCATCTCCTAAAATCTCATGTCTCTATCTTATCACTAATAGCTGAACGGTGTCTATTCTGGACTTAACAAAAACTAATATTCTATTTATCTATTTTACCTGTCCTGAACTCTGGAGCCTATGTAATTTCTAATTAATCTCTAGCTGTGTGGCCAGGCCCTGACTTATCTGGGCAACAAAAAGGTCTATTAACAGACCCAATTATCTTGGGTATTCCAAACCTTGAAAAGATTTCTTCTAGGATCTTCTTAGTCACCATGTTGGCAGTTTCATTCTTTCTGAAAAGGTATCTATAAAAACTAAAAGATATTTATTTTCATATTTTGTCAGCTTGACTTCTGTGAAGTCCATCTCTCAGTAAGCTCTAGGCCAATCGCCCTTCAGTCTCTTTTCCATGGTAGACATGGAAGGCCTTGCATTGATTAAGGTACAGTCTCACCACAGCTTTCATCAAATCAGACAGTCTTTCTTCTTGTGGGAGGATGAATTTACAAAAGCCCAATTTGTCTATCACTTGATGGTCGTCAGTGGCGTATCTGAAACTGATATCTCGAGTGTCAGAATAGTCTCTGGAACCCTTAACTGTTAGAATCATTGTTCCCTGGGCAGCTTTCTTGGCAGTCATGTCCTGAGCCCTCTGGTGCCCAGGGCTGTAGATGACAGCCACTTTCTTTGGTTCAAAGAGGCTCTCAGTATTTCTACAGATGTCAGCAGTCCTCTTTGTCTATAGATTGCACCATGTACTCACTTTCCATCTACCACCACCGCTCCCGCCATCCACTTATCTTACCAGTTCAACACAGTGATGGATGGGAAAAGAGTCGTCAGTCACAGGCAGCAAGGTGGCAGGATTCAACATGGCTGGTGGTGAAAAGTTCACCCTTTCAGTCAGCAACAGGCTCATCTATTGATCAGGGGCTGTTGAATAGTTGATGATGTCAAAAGTCTTCTCTGGTGGGAGCAAACTGAAGAGGTTAAATGTCTTTGTGGGAATTCTGTTAGCCATTCACTGATATCTGGGACTTCCGGCTGTTTTTGAAACTCATGAAGCTGGTACTCTTTTTCTCTAGCTTTAAGGCAAGTGGGGGGTTCTCCAGGTCATCTCTGATCCTGTCTGGGCAAACTTAATCTGTGCCTTCAATTTTGTCTTCAGGGGATCTGTCTTTTCTCTTTATAGTAAGCACACTGATCTTTTTCCAATAATCATTGCTGCATCATTCTTCTTCCACCTGGCTTCCACTTTCAGTCACCCAGATTTCCTGTCTGTCTAAGTCCTATCTTATCTCTTGTCTTTTCTCTCCTGCACTTTGGCCACAATCCTTCTTGCCTGCAATCTTGTCTGTCCTCTCTCTAGCTTTTTTTTAACTTTTTCACTCACCTCTCTCTGGACAATGTTTCTACTTGCTTATCTCTTTCTTTGCAAACTTTCTCTTTAGCCTTTCTCTTTTTTTTTCCTTTCTCTGTCTCTTTCTTATGATAAACTTTCTCTGTCTCTTTCCCTTATATCTTTATCTTCTCTCCTTTCTCTTTCACTGTCTATACTTTCCTCTTCTCTTTCATGTCTACACTTTCTTTTTCTCTTTCATGTTCATAGTTTAAACACCTATCTCTACACTCTTATTGTACCTCACTGAAGCCTACAGCACACCAAGTTAAGGGGAACACTCCCTTTTTTTTAGAACTCAGCAGAGCCTATTTTCTAAGTCTCATAACCCCCAGAGCTGGTAACAATTACTATTCCTCTAGAAGACCCTGGCTCAGTTATAATATTTACACTTAAGGATGGTTAACACTGGTTTTAGTTAATCTGCCACCTTCTCTGTCATGAAATTCACAGATGTACATGTAAGTAAAATTTCCATAGGCATACAATATAAACAACAATTCAGAAAGAACTTAGAAGCAGTGTATAAGGAGATAACATCAGAGATATAGTACAGTATGTGATTTCTCAAACAAGCACAGCATTAAAACGTAAAATCATTTCAACAATGGCAGAGTAAAAAAAAAAAACACAGCTGAGGCTTGGATGTTTGCAGATGTCCATAGTTGTCTTCTCTGATCTCTATAATAAAACATTTTCCTTCAAACATGTCTTTCTCCAACCCTGGAGAAAGAGGTAAATCTTATCTGAAGCAGAGACTATAAAAAAGAAGTTTCTTTCTGTTGTTAAAGATACACTGTTAACAAGCAAATGGTATTCTAGTTAGTAACAGTTCTAAGTGTAATAGCTATGTTTCCCTGTAGGTATTCTCCGCTGGCCGGCTGCACTTTCTTATTGAGCCGCTCCCTCCCCACTCAGTTCTCAGTTCTACGTGAGGGGAAAAGTGGCTCTGGCCCCGCCCCCTGCGTCCTGTTTGTGAGACTTAACTTTCTCACATGGGCGACTATATGATGTCCCTACTTCTTTTATCAATCTGAACAGTATTACTGTCTATTCTTAAAAAGCTAGGTCCCAGAGGAGGCAAGCTCAGAGCCTGAAACTCACACAGAGTTTCAGGAAGTAACAGATAGGAAGTTCACTCCGTTGCGTGCTGGGAGATGTAGTCTCCCGGCCGCTGCCATTGTGGCTTGTTGGAAAGTCAGCTCTGCCAGCCGGTGTTTCGAAAATTGCACTCCACTCTCTCTCTCAAACCCAAAGCTGGTCTGTCTTTCTCAGCAAATCTTAACAGTGTCTTACCAGAACTGGCCCTTCGCCACCATCCTGCACTGCAGGGCCCTCAGACTCCGCCTCCTGTTTTCAGATGGTCTCTCGACCGATATTCTCAGTGTATCTGGGACCTCCGACCCAGACCAGGGGCCTGAGGGTTCCTCTCCCTCTGGCCCATGCAGGGCTGGTCTCGCTGCCCCTGAGCCCGTACTCACATGCATGCACCCTCTTCCTGCACGCGTGAGAGGCAGCGGCACCAGGACCAGCCACGACACAGCCCAACCCCAGACTCAAGTTACAGATCTCTCCTGCTTGTATTTTTTTCCCTTTTTTTTCCGTCCTCTCACCCTACCGTCAGTCCAATGGTCTAAAGTCACAGATAATGATGTCGTCACAGTCTGTCAGTCTGTCCCATGTCAGAACTCAACAAAAACTTACAACAAAAATGCAAACACACACAAGACTAACACAGTCAGACACACTCTCACTCTCCTGCATCTGGTTTTATAAAACCAGCCGAACACAACTTCAGATGGGAAGGATTCCACGTCTTCCCCCAGAGAAGGAGCACTCCGTCTCCTCCATTCCAAAACAGGGCAGTCTGGCTTCCCAGACTCCCTTCCACTCTTGAGGCGTCCCCCAAGAGTCACAGCTTGTGGTTCCGGATACGTCTATCCCCCACCAGTCACTAAAACCTTACGGTTTGTAGTGACAGCTGTAACACAGAAGCAGCAAAAGCTGCTTAAACTACAGAAGCAGCAAAAACTGCTTAAACTACAGAAGCAGCAAAAACTGCTGCTTAGAAACAGAAACCAAAATACAGAACCGGCAAAAGCATCGGCATCTCACTCAGACACATACCACACATATCACATACCATTCCCATTCATACAGACCTGCCTCCAAGGTCTTCAGGTGTCCTGGGTGGTCGCGCAAATCCCGGACGAGCCCCCAAATGTAAGGACCCAGAAAGAGGACCCCAACTCAAGTCCCAATTAGCGCGCACCCAAGGAGACACGAGAGACTGACTTGATGCAATGGCAAAAGGCAGTTTACTAACAAGGGCCCTTGGATCGAAACTCATCCCACGCAGGGGAGAGAATTTCGATGAAGACCCCAGGAAGTTTAGAACTTTTATAGGGGGAGGGACAAGGGGGAAGGGAAAAGTGGGAAATTCTGGCGCAGTTACATATGATTGGATATTTCAAACATCAGCACTTTGCGTAAGCAATCATTTTGA
>NW_021623105.1:0-1062 GCF_004785775.1 Grammomys surdaster | reverse complement strand
CCCCCCCACGAGTAGTGGTGCTAAATGTTAGGCCATCAGCGTTGCACCCCAGAACATTTGCCCTTTACACTGGGTCAGTGAGGAGTCTTGGCCTGGCTGATTCTTGTCTGTATAGCTGTGGTACCTGAATTTTGAGACAAACAGCCCTTGCACCCCTAGGAGATGACTCCATTGCACAGGGATGGGTGTTTGCATCTCTTTCTGTTCCCCTTAGCCCTTGCACCCAGAGGACTTGTGTTTCCATTGCACCTGGTAGGGTAAGGGAGACGGTCTTGAACTGTTGGTTCTTGAACGCTTATTCCCCCAAGATGGAATTCGCTCGATCGACCATGGGTTTGAGTCATAACCGGTACCATACTAGAACAGGCCAAGAACAGCCAGTTAGATAACTCCATCCTTTTTTCTCCAGGACAGCTGCCATTGGTCCCAATGACGGGAATTAGGCTGATGCCACATGCCAGATTTACACCATGAAGACAACTGAGGAATTGATGACAAGCCAACCCCATGACGGGATTAGCGAGTGGCAATGACCCGGGCGCGGGTATATCCTTCACAGCCTAAGACAGGGTGGCTTGCTTTTCCTTGGTGTTAGCCCTATTGATGCTGGCTGTGGAGAAATGTCAGTCAGCCTAGACACGGGACATTGGCCAGTGCCTGTTTAACAAAACAAAAAAGAAATAGCCAGTAGACAGATTCCTCAGCCGCTGCACCCTAGGGCTTCTGGTAAAGACACCCCGTAAAGCCTCAAACATTTCTGTACACAGTCCCTGCCCACTAAGGTGTTCGTTCCACGGATAGAAGGTCTGGTAAGTCAATAACGGAGTGGACGGATAAGGCTCGGCCACCTAAGACAGGGCAGCCTCGGGTGGGGAGGCTGACCCCGTGACGGGTAAGAGTTTGAGCACCGCCCTCTAAAGAGACTCAGACCCGCCGTGAGACCCCCAAAATTGGGAGTTACGAAACCTTCCCAGGGACCTCTGCCACCCTCTATATTTAAACAAAAAGGGGCAGATGTTGGGAGCCGCCACGAGAGCTGACAAAGTCCGCCATCGCTAGGTG
>NW_021623104.1:0-4579 GCF_004785775.1 Grammomys surdaster | reverse complement strand
TGTTGGGAGCCGCCACGAGAGCTGACAAAGTCCGCCATCGCTAGGTGGCGCTGTCGCCCGTAATTCTTCCTAGTACCAAGTAAACTGCGCATGTGCCATGGTAAGCCCGCCAAAGCTAAGCCCATCCCACGGCGTTTGGCGCGCTACGAGTAAGCAGCCAATCAGGGGGTGAATACCCCGCTCTGGGGTATATAGGCAGTGCTTTCCCATGCCTTCTCGTCTTCTACCACCATTTTGGTTTAGGGAAATAAACGTGTTTCTACGGAAGGATTCTGGTGTGTATGTGTGTGTGCGTGTGTGTATGTTTTTTGCCGGCGAGACCATTACGCGCGCGCCCCGCACATTTGGTGCCGAAAAACCCGGAAGAATTTTCCATCGCCGGCACGTTTTCAGAAGACCCTCCGCCGCTTCCCATCCACGCGTGGAGTGAATCCAGAACCGTAGGACGGGGTAACGTTCTCTGAAAGATATGTTTCGATTTGATTTGATTCACTTCCCTCCCCAGTTGGCAGGAACGCTAGAGGCTTTCGCCTTGGTGCTAGCAGCATCACTTTTTCTGCTCCTGGTTTTCGTGAGGGTTCGGAGAATAGTACAAATCAGCATGTCAGAGACAGAGACAGGACAGAAGCGCTTAGGAATTCAGAAAGAAAAAGGAAGAAAAAGTATATTTAAAGAAAAAGGCCTTTCCAAAGACACACAGTCCAAGGAAATGAGAGATGAGAGAAAGAACGCTCTCGGGAGAGACGGAAGGAAAGTAAGCCTCAGAAAGAGATCTCTTTATCCGGTAAAGGAAGTGCTGGGGCGTGATAGCTCTGGGTCGGAGGAGATGGCTCCCTCAGAGGACTCAGATGAGGAGATAGATGAGGAGGATAGATGCCAGCCGAATAGCCGGCCGCCGCCGCGAGATCGAGTGCTTGGGTTAATGATGGTTAATTAGAAACTGTGTTTGCAAGAAAAGTGTTTGGGAGAGAAAAGGAATTAGAAAGCAGGGTATTGAAGTGTAAAATTAGCTGCCCGCTACATCTCCGATGAACGAGATGAAAAGTTACATTTTAAATATGAGAGAGAGAGAAAGAGTTTTAAAAAATACAGGTGCCCTCTCTCTGAGCTGTGTCAACAAAAAGAATGAAAAGGCTATTTCAGAGTTCATCTAGAAACAGAGAATTCGGGAGACGTCTTGAATTTCTCTGTAGCTCCTAGAAGTTTTTTGTGTACGTCCTTGGCGCGCTAATGTCCACGTGTTTGTGTTTGCTCTTTGTTTCATTGTCTAAATGTTCTGTGTTTGTTACATGTTCAAAAAGAAAGATCGTTAAAACTGCTTGATCCAACCTTTGAGAGCTAAAAAAGGTCTTTTCAGGAATTGAGGTTGACATAAGCTGCTTTTAAAAGAGACCAGCAACATTTTGGGTTTTATAAGGAAGCTAAGAGTCGTTTTGTCCTAGAAAAACCTCTGTGACAAGGTGCTTTTCTCTTGAAATTACAGCTAGAAAGACAAGAAATTTTGTTTGATCTGAAGATAAGATATATAGCCACTTAATTGTTGTTTCAGATTGGTTTTAAAAGTATAAAAATGTTCTACATGTCTTGGTTATAGACTATTGGCTTAAATTATTGAGTGTAATTAAAAATTTACAACTTTGATAACGAAAGGTGGCGTGGAACTAGCTCAGTGTTGGAGTCGTTCAGAAACCAGGTATATAGAAAGTAAGATTTTAGACCAATGTCTCTTCAATGAGATTAAAAGCTGCTTCATGCATTCATGTGTAGAGAATTAGCAGCAAAACTTTGTAGCATAGGGGTGGTCTGCTTGGTGTTGATTTTAGAGAAGATAGATTGTTTAAATTGGTTTTGCTTTTGCTTCTCAAAATTAATGGTTACACGCTAATGTTACAAAAGATATTTAAAAATTTAGTTAAACTGCCAGTATTCCATTGGCTACAGTTGGCAGTTGTAATCTTGAGTTTAAAATTTTTTTTTTTTTGATTCGCCCATGTTATAGAAAGGGGGGACAGCAGGTAGAGTTAAATAAAAATATTTATAACAAGTTGTGATACAGTACTGGCCTGCTAGAGATTAAGAACGTTTACATTTAAATTAAGACACGCAGGCTGAGATCTTAACGTGCTTGTAAGACAAGGTCAGTGTGATATTAATCAGGTTAAACTGCCCACACAGCCTTCAAATCATACAAGCAAAGACAGACTTAGATACTTGTCTTTGCAATGAAATTGCATCCTCATGCAATCAGGTTCTGGCCATAACTACACAGAGCCATAGAGATGGGGAGTGTTTTAAATGTAGAAATTTAGATAGTTTTTAAAGTGACTGTCCCAGGAACAGAGACTTAAACAACAGCCAGGTGACCAAGGTTACCTGACACACCTGTCCTTGGTGCAAGAAGGATAATCCTTGGGCCAGGCCTCAGGATATAGGCCAAGATTAAAACATTTACATTTAAATTAGACTTTAACAGAGTAGTTGAGACAGGAGCTTAGATTTCAGACATTCCTATTGTCCTGTCCCGCCTCAAAAAGGGTGTTCTCTAGAATTTGTTTATTGCCTTGCTTGTTCCTTAGGGAGGTGTCAGCCTCAGACTCAAAAGAAATTCAAAACAGCTTTTGGGCCAGGCCAAAATTGTTGGGTGTGATAGAGACAAAATGGCCTTGGTTCCTCTGATGTGTATTAGGTCTTATTAGTAACAAGAGACCTAATCTTAAATTAATAATTGAAGAAAAAAGGGTTTTAAAAGATTGATGGATACTGGGGCTAATTAACAATTATTAGAGGACAAGATTGCCTTCAGCTTGGCTTTATTTGATACTTCACTCAGTTAAAAAGAGTTGGTTATTCAATTAATTCAAAAACCCTAGAGAGCCGGGCAGTGGTGGCGCACGCCTTTAATCCCAGCACTTGGGAGGCAGAGACAGGCGGATTTCTGAGTTCAAGGCCAGCCTGGTCTACAGAGTGAGTTCCTAGACAGCCAGGGCTACACAGAGAAAGTTCAAATTTAAGATTTATAAGACTAATGGGGCACTACAGCCTGACTTGCCTACTCCAGCTGCCATTCAAGTAAATGCATATAAAAAATTATTATAGATTTAAAAGAGTGTTTTATATAGTTCCTTTACCTCCTGGTAAAGGTGAGAGGTTTACATTAAGTAAAATTGCTTGTGAGTTTTGAGAGCCCATGAAGCCATTCATTAAGAAGGCTTGCCTCAAAGAATAATTAATGGCCTTAAAAAATTTGTTGTTGCTTTAATACAAAAGGTTAAAGCGTTTAAATCTCTCAGTATATATTATTCATTGTATATTTTATTGGCTGATCTCTCTAAAAGAGTTTTTCTACAAGACTTTGCTCTAGTACAACGAGCTTTAAGATTTTAGAGTACTTGTTGCTCCAGAAAAGTGATTCTCAAAAGTTGTTAACAGAGATTAATTGGCTAAAACCTCACTTTCAGCTTGACAGGCCAAAAGAAATGGTCAAATAAAAAGACATCTTGACCGGACAATGAAAAGGTCCAGATTCTATTTTATTAAAAGCCAGGGGAGCGGTCTGTGTGTTTCCACAGGAAGAAGACAATCCATTTTGGCTACCAGAGCGGCTGACGAGGCGACTCGCGATACTGGAAGGTGACACCCAGACAGACCCTCCAGGCTTTGATGATAGCCCTTGTGCTGATCCAAGGGATACAGGTTCCTAGTATTTTTGTTTATTTTATCAAATTCCACCTTTAAGAATTGTACCAATAAAACCTGCTGGATGTCCCAGTGTTGGAATTCTAAAGATTCACTCGCACTATGGTTGCCAGAGTCACGCGATGGGTTCCCATCCCCGTGGAGACTCCTTCCACTTTGTCATTATTTAGACAAAAAAGAGATTTTGGTATAACTGCAGCCATAGTGACGACGATATTAATTAGTGCCGTTATCGCCACTGCCACTGAGATTGCTATGTCAACTTCTGTTCAGGTGGACACTACCCCCAATTGTCAGCCACGGTGGCAGAGACTGTTAACCTTCAAACCTCCGCCAGTACCCTACTAAAAGGCGGGCTAATCATCCTTAATCAACGCCTTGATTTAGTGAGAGAGAGATTAGATATCCTCTTTCAACTAGCCCAATTGAGATGTGAGAGAAAACTGGGTACACTTTACATCACCAGTGTACAGTATAAAAACTTTACTCGTGTAACTAATCTGTCCAGAAAATTGTTTCAGTATCTTACAGGAAACTGCTCAGAAAACTTCAGTGAGACACTCAGAAAATTGGGAACAGCTGTGGTGAACATCAACTCGACGCACGTGGATCTGTCCCTGACTGAGGGACTGTCCTCCTTTCCTTTTCCCTTTTTTAAGTGGGTGGGAGTAGGCCGGTTTGGTTTACCCTAGTTGCGGATTAGTATTCATCTTTTGGTTGGTTGCAAACTCAGAGCTCAACATAATCTTGACAAGGCTATTTTTGCACAGGCGCTTCCAAAGTACTAGGGGCTTCCCCTGCAGTGTGGTTATCACTGCCTCAATTATAAGCAGTCTCCCCCCCACGAGTAGTGGTGCTAAATGTTAGGCCATCAGCGTTGCAC
>NW_021623103.1:0-5789 GCF_004785775.1 Grammomys surdaster | reverse complement strand
GTTTCTGTGGGAGCACGTCCCCTGGTTTTAGATCTTAGAATCTAACATTTGGAGGTTCCACCAAGATAGTCGCTCTCTCACACCCCACAGCTCCAGGGATCGAAGGTCCACTCACTCGAGCAGGTCTGTATGCTGTCTATCTGTTCTTTATTTTTGTATCTGTGAAGTGTCTGTGCCTGTGGCAGGGGCAACTCTCTGTGTACTGTCTGTGAAGTCTCTGTGAGCCTGTGGCAGGGGCGACCATTTGTGTAGCCTGGTTTCTGTACTCATGGCGGGGACAAGAACTGGGCAAGCCACAGAGGGCAGTTTGTGAGCCTGGGATAGGGTCAGGTTTCAAGGACCCTGGGGATAGGGTCAGGTTACGAGTTCTGAGAGGGAATTCACAGAAGTGAAAGCAGTGGGACAGACGTGTGGGCACACTGCAGGCCACAGTTCTCTGAAGGATGCTCCAGAGTTCATTCGTATGGGAGATAGGGTCAGAAATGACCCCTTCTCTGTCTGAAGGTGGTCTTCAGCCACCACCACCTGAGGCAGTGTTTCTTGCACTCTCATGGCAGTCTGTTTGTGTCTAATTCTGTGTTGTTCATTGCTAGTGGTGTTAGAAATCTGTTAGATTTGGTCTAGTATAGGCTGGCCAAGTCATCTGAATCTGTTAAATTAGGTCCAGCGTAGACTGGCCAAGTCGTCTTGTTATTGGCTTCTTCTACTAACAGTTTTTCTATGTCTCGATTGTGTAACCTGGTTTCTATGCATGTGACAGGGGCAAGAACTGTCTGTATCACCTGGTTTATGCACCGCACATGACAGGGATGAGCTGACTCTGTTGTTTTTCTCTGTTTTCTTGGCGAACTGTCTGTGTGCTGTCATTCTATGTGTTATTGGACTTTGACTGATGTTATTTTGGACTGACTCTACTGTGTTAAACATCCTAATTAACTACTAGAAGAAGGTTAAAAAAGAGGTAACATGGCCACCAGCAGAGGAGGAGATAAAGCCAGTGCAGAGAGCTGCTGCAGAGCAGAAAGGCAGGTCATTTGGCTAGCAGGCAGCCACCCACTGCATGTAGGGTGTTCTCCAGGTGGCACTGCACGAAGGGCACCCTTGCCCAGCCCACACTCAGTGGGCTCCCCTAGTGTGATGCCCTTGAACCACCCAGCTGTACAGGGTGGCCGCCAAGAGAAGAAAGCTCTGTCCCTCTGCTGTCAGCAAAGGTGGCAGCGGGGTAGCGCGAGAGCCACAACACAGTGGCTACAGCTCCCAGTCCACTTCCTGTTCTCCACGGCCAGGGCATCCACAAAAAGATAGGCAGGGGCCCAGGTGATTAAGAAGCTAGTGGAGGAGAAGGACAACTTCCCTCAGCCATGGCTGCTGGACAAAATAGCCCCAGCGAGATTATTCACCTGAGAGTTATCATTATATATTTTTTATTTAAAACAAAAAAGTGTGAGTGAGTAGCGCTGAGAAAAAAACAGCAACAACAAAAAGTAAAAATGTTTAAATATATACATTTGATTCATTTATAGAACATAAAATTATTTCTGAACACATGTATTTTCATAACATGAATGGTTTAGGGATTGACTGTGGGAATGAAGAAAGACAGAACCACAGAAAAGCTGGCATCGGGTGGCTTATGCTCTGAGACAGACATGTACCCACAGCAGCCTGTTTATACATCTGAACTGAGGAGTATGGTTTACTGTACGCAGCTGAACAGGGAGGCAGGCTTAGCTAATCTCGGTAGGAAATCTCTATATGGGATCAGTCTCAGTCTGTAAATTTGTGGGAGAAGGAAGTTGAGGTAGATATTTTATGTACACACTGTCAAAATGTACATATGGACTAAAGAACCTTTGTTATTTCCCTGAGCCTGACTTACGGAAGGCTTTGCCATTCTTATGAGTCTGATATATTGAGGTCTTTGATATGGCTTATGAGTTTGTCTGCTCTCTACAATATATTGTAATATGTTATGGCACTATATACAATACATAACAATAATAAAACCATAGTTTTGTTGTATATTATTGTTAATAATAGGTAAGAACACAGAATTATTCTGTTTATTTATGATAATTATGTATTTTACAATAAAATTTTAGTGCTTACTCTGTTCCAGGATTTCCTTCTAAATTCCATAAAAACTGGCACGGATTTATAGTTATTTACATTGTTTTAGATTACAAAGATGAAGTATAAATAATTTACTCAACAAGTTATTAGAGTGGGAGAACTACAAAGACATAATTCAAACACAGGCATTTGTAATACAGAATTCATATACTTGATTCTTCATGACCAAATAATTTTAAGTTGCTTATTGTACAGTATTTGAAGTTATACAATGAGTGCATACAACTACAAAGTTGTAGTAACCTGTGTAAGTAATTTGAAGATACTTTCTGGTGGAAATTATAGTCAAAGTTTAGTCTTTGATTTTTTTAAGTACCTAATATAATATTATTATATAATACTGTGGATACATACATGTGCACCCTAAATAAATTACATTTTAAACTTTCTGGAAAAAAAAGTGTGAGTGAGTAGCACTGAGACAAGTCACATGACTCCAGCTTCAAAATTCTGAAACAACGAAACTGCTTGCAGGCAGGTCACCTGCTGTAAAAAGTTACAGGTGTCCTGAGTCAGAGAGCCAAAAGAATAGGCCTCCGTTTTGGTACAGACGCTAATTTATAGTTAAAATAAAAAAAAGACGGGGGTAACCTAGTTACTCTCCACTTAGGGTAGCCACCATAGGGACCTTCATGCAGGTGATCAAAGCAGTAGAAAAAAAGAGTCTTTAGACCAGGATCCCTCGGGCACCCAGACCAAGTGCCCTATATAGTTACCTGGGTAAATCTAGCAGAAGAATAGCCTTCTCTTGATAAAAAGCCTTTCTTCCCCAAGACCCTTGTAGGTTCTGGCCATCAGGAGTGCTCTTCAGGACCAAAGAGCAAGAGAGGATACCAGGAAAAAAAAAGAATGTTCCCTCAGACATGAGGACACCATCAATTGACTAGACCGTGGTCAACAGTGGGTTGCTTCTAACCAGATCTGACTGGGGCCTTCATGTAGCAGAAGGTAAGGGGCATCTAAAAGCCCACGCCAAATTTCATTGACAAGTCTCAAAGAGGCTACCTGAGGCCCCACTAATTTTGACCAAGGCATGTGAGGTTAAACAGAGATCAGATGACTTACCCACAGCCTTTCTAAAATAGCTCACAGAGACATTCTGACAATATAGACAAGGCTATTAGATACCAATAGGGGGACTGCAAGATAAGTCGTTAAAAGATTTAGTTTAAGTTGCTAAAAAAGTCTACCATAACAGGTAGACATAGAAAGAAAAAGAGCAGAGAAAGAGGGAAAAAAGACAAAAGAGAAATGAGAAAAAGAAAGGTGACAGGAAAAGAATTTACAGAGAAGTTTAGCTATAGTAGTTAAGAGAAAACAGAGGCCGGGCAGTGGTGGCACACACCTTTAATCCCAGCACTTGGGAGGCAGAGGCAGGTAGATTTCTGAGTTTGAGGCTAGCCTGGTCTACAGAGTGAGTTCCAGGACAGTCCAGGCTATACAGAGAAACCCTGTCTCAAAAAACAAAAACAAAAAAAAAAAGAGAAAACAGAGAAGAGAGACTCCAATCAAAGAGAGAAAGAAAAGTCCTTGAAAAGGACCAGTGTGCGCATTGCAAGTAAAGAGCCAGCTGCTGAGCCCGAGAGTGCCCTAACAAATGGAAGCCGGGGTCAGGAAATCCCAGGCCTTGGAAAAAAAACCCAAATGGCAAAGGTATTAGCTCTGAGTGAAGACAGAGACTGGAGTAAACAGGCTTGGACCCACACAACTCTTGGTGGACACAGAGACTCAATTCATAGACTACCCGAAATATGGTGAACCAAGAGATGGGCTGGGTATCCCATTCATTTATGGTCATCCCTGACTGTCCCTACCCTCTGTTGGGTTGAGACTTACTCCCCAGGATGGGGGTCCAGATACACTTCCTGCCCAACTGGCTGCAACTAACTGGGCCAAAAAGAGAACCCACAGGTGGAGAAAAGACTTCTCCTACTGACCCCTGCCAGGAGCCCAGGCAACCTGCTTTACAGACAAGAGCAGTTTTCTCCATGCTGGTCAGAGACAGCACAAATGTCATCAGGACTGAACTTCTACTTCCCACCCCCAGGCTCATTGGGGCAGAAAACAGCCTTGGAGCTGGCAAGAAAATTAACATCTACACAGACAGCAGGTATGCCTTTTCCACAACCTATATCCACAGGGCTATATACCAAGAGAGAAGACTACTCTGCTCACATCAGAAGAAATCTTATATCTCCTGGATGCCCTGATGAAGCCAGCAACTGTGAGTATTCCTTGCCAGGACACCTGAATGGAGGAGATTCGGTGGCCCGAGGCGATAACCAGATAGATCAAGTGGCTTGAGAAACGGCTGTACAGGAGCCTGTCCCGGTTATGGGCCTACAAGTGTCACCTGCTGGAGATTGAGACTAGATTAAGAGATGGCTTCACTTAAATCACACAGAAGAAGAAAGGACTCGGATTGCTAGCCACCCTGCAACTATTACCAAGAGAAAAGGGGAAAATAGTGCACACAAAAAGAGAGAACTATACTCCCCAGAAAGCAAACAAAAGACTTCAGGTTTTGGGCCAGAGAGATAGTAAAACAGTGTAACGTATGCAAGCAAAGGCTTATGAGGCTTAGAGTAAACAGGAAAAATACCTAAGGGAAAACAGCCTAGAGTATATTGAGAGGCAAATTTTGCAAAAGTTAGGCCAGGAAAATATAGATACCCTCTAATATTTGTAGATACTATCTCTAGATGGGTTGGGGCTTTTCCCCACCAAGCAGGAAACAGCTACTGTGATAACCAAGAAAATATTAGAAGAAATCTTCCTGAGGTTTCAAGTGTCCTACGTAATTGAATCAGATAACGGGTCTTGCTTTTGTTTCTAAGGTAAGTCAGAGATTGTCAGAGATATTGGGGACTAATTGGAAGCTCCATTGTTCATACTGTCCCCAGAGCTCAGGACAGGTAGAGAAAATGAACAGAACCCTAAAAAGAGACCTAAACTAAATTGCCCTCAGAAACTGATGCTGGTTGGATGATGTCCCTTGTCCTGTCCCTATTCCAAGCCCAGAACGCCCCTCTTGTATGGGACCCCCTACTCCCTTGACTCCAGCTCTTGACTCACCCCCGCCCCCAGAAATGACTTTTCAAGTGAATAAGAGGCTGTTCCTGGTTCTGCTGACCTTCCTGACCTCCATTAAAGTACATGGAGTAACTGCCTGACTTCATATAACTCAGACCAGCACCTGCACCTGATGCCAACTGGAGAGCAGTCAGACACCTGAGCAACCCCCTCAAGCTCAAGATCACCTGCTGTTCTACAAGGCCAAAGAACAACAGGCCTTGACTCCTGAGATATCCCTACCCTAGAGGCACAGGGGTAGAGATTACCCAAATGTCAGAGAGAAAAGACTTTTGAATCTAAACCTCATCCCAGATGCAGCCTTAGAGGGTGGGGCTTAGGGTGCATACACCCAAAGTTAAATTACAGCTTGTGATTCCAGGATTGGAATCACCCACAAGACAACGTGGGGAATGTAGGACTTTTGGGTCTTGGTTTGAACTTAGAATTCAGGTCTCAGTTTGAATTTAAGATTAAAAGAATCCCACTGTCCCAGGACACATCCCAGGAGGGGCACATTCCTTAGTCAAAGGACATCTGCTAGATTAACATTCAGAGGAAGAAGGGAGAGGCTAACATTCCTC
>NW_021623102.1:0-4047 GCF_004785775.1 Grammomys surdaster | reverse complement strand
AGTGATTGGAACCAGCACAAGACAAAGGTGACAGTTTCTTTTATACACACAAGTGGATTATAGCATGCAAACCTGAAAATAGTTGTACATCAGTAAAGTTAATACAGGAATTTAAATTTTTGCAGTTGGATTTTATTCTTCATTTGAAGGAGTATCAACACTGTGAAGTTTTGAAATGTTTATATATACTCCATGATGTTGTACATATGTGATCTGATGTTAAGCTTTTATCTGATGCTTGAATGAATTTTAGAGAGTTTAGGAGGAGCAAAGGTCATTTAGGATTGTGAGCTTTGTTGAGTCTGGACTAGATTACGGATATTTTGGCATTGGATAGTTCTAAGGTCCTTTGGCTTGGTATACCCCCATAATCTCATTTTTTTTTTGCAGAGACAATTATAAAGCTAAAGTATCAATAGTCATCAGTCATAGATAATAGTAAGCCAGAAATAAATGAACTGGAGTAATAAATATTCATCAATAGTTGATAATAGTAAATCAGAAAAAATGAACAGGGATAATCAATATTCTCCATTCGTGGATAATAGAAAATCAGATATAAATGAACATGAATAATCAATAGTAATCAGTCATAGGTCATGTGATATCAGAAATAAATAAACCTGAAATATCAATATTCATCAGTCATACCTAATATCAATCAGAAACAAATGAACATGAATAATCAATATTTATCATTCCTGGATAATAGTAAATCTTAAATAAATGAACGTGAATAGTCAATAGTCATCCGTCATACTTCATAGTAAATCAGTAATATATAAATCTGAAATATCAATAGTCATCAGTCATAGATAATAGTAAGTCAGAAATAAATGAACATGAATATTCAACATTCAGCATTAGTGGATAATAGAAAATCAGAAACAAACGAACTTGATTAATCAATAGTCATTAGTCACAGTTCATAGTAAATCAGAAATACATAAAGGTGAAATATCATTAGTCATCAGTTATAGATAATAGTAAGTCAGACATAAATGAACATGAATAATCAACATTCAGCATTCATGGATAATAGTAAATCAGAAACAAATGAACTTGATTAATCAATAGTCATCAGTTAGAGTTCATGGGAAAGTAGAAATAAATAAAGGTGAAATAACATTAGTCATCAGTCATAGAAAATATTAAGTCAGAAATGAATGAACATGAATAATCAACATTCAGCATTCGTGGATAATAGTAAATCAGAAACAAATGAACTTGATTAATCAATAGTCATCAGTTAGAGTTCATGGGAAAGTAGAAATAAATAAAGCTGAGATATCAATAGTCATCAGTCGTAGATAAAAGTAAGTCAGAAATAAACGAACATGAATAATCAATAATAAAAATTATGGATAATAGTAATTCAGAAATAAATGAACATGAACAACCAATAGTCATATGTCATAGTTAATAGGCAATCAGATATATATATAAAGGTGAACTATCATTAGTCATCAGTCATAGATAATAGTAAGTCAGAAAAAAATGAACATGAATAATCAATATTCTTCATTTGTGGATAATAGTAAATCAGTAACAAATGAATTTGATTAATCAATATTCATCAGTTAGAGTTCATAGTAAAGCAGAAATATATAAAGGTGAAATATCACTAGTCATCAGTCATAGATAATAGTAAGTCAGAAATAAATGAACATGAATAATCAATATTCAGCATTTGTAGATAATAGTAAATCAGAAAAAAAATGAAATTGATTAATCAATAGTCATCAGTCATAGTTAATTGTAAACAAGAATAATGTAAAGCTGAAATATCAATAGTCTTCAGTCATAGATAATAGTAAGCCAGAATTAAATGAACATGAATAATCAATAATAACAATTCATGGATTATAGTAATTCAGAAATAAATGAACATGAACAACCAATAGTCATATGTCAAAGTTAATAGGAAATCAGAAACATATAAAGGTGAAATAACATTAGTCTTCAGTCATAGATAATAGTAAGTCAGAAAAAAATAAACATGAATAATCACCATTCAGCATTCGTGGATAATAGTAATCAGAAACAAACGAAAATGATTAATCAATAGTCATCAGTCAGAGTTCATAGTAAACCAGAAATATATAAAGGTGAACTATCATTAGTCATCAGTCATAGATAATAGTAAGTCAGAAATAAATAAACATTAATAATCAACATTCAGGATTCATGGATAATATTAAATCAGAAACAAATGAACTTGATTAATCAATAGTCATCAGTCAGAGTTCATGGGAAAGCAGAAATAAGTAAAGATGAAATATCAATAGTCATCAGTCATAGATAATAGTAAGTCAGAAATAAATGAACATGAATAATAAATAATAACAATTCATGGATAATAGTAATTCAGAAATAAATGAACTTGAATAACCAATAGTCATATGTCATAGTTAATAGGAAATCAGAAATATATAAAGGTGAAATATCATTAGTCATCAGTCATAGATAATAGTAAGTCAGAAATAAATGAACATGAATAATAAATAATAACAATTCATGGATAATAGTAATTCAGAAATAAATGAACTTGAATAACCAATAGTCATATGTCATAGTTAATAGGAAATCAGAAATATATAAAGGTGAAATATCATTAGTCATCAGTCATAGATAATAGTAAGTCAGAAATAAATGAACATGAATAATCAATATTCTGCATTCGTGGATAATAGTAAATCAGAAACAAACGAACTTGATAAATCAATAGTCATCAGTCAGAGTTCATAATAAATCAGAAATATATAAAGTTGAAATATCAATAGTCATCAGTCATAGTTAATTGTAAGTCAGAAATAAATGAACATGAATAATCAACATTCAGCATTCGTGGATAATAGTAAATCAGAAATAAATGAAATTGATTAATCAAGAGTCATCCGTCATAATTAATTGTAAACAAGGAAAAAATAAAGCTGAAATATCAATAGTCATCAGTCATAGACAATAGTAAGTCAGAGATAAATAAACATGAATAATGAATAAGACCAATTCGTGGATAATAATAATTCAGAAATAAATGAACTTGAACAACCAGCAGTCATATGCCATAGTTAATAGGAAATCAGAAATATATAAAGGTGAAATATCATTAGTCATCAGTCATAGATAATAGTAAGTCAGAAATAAATGAACATGAATAATCAACATTCAGCATTCATGGATAATAGTAATTCAGAAAAAATTAACTTGATTAATCAATAGTCATCAGTTAGAATTCATGGGAAAGCAGAAATAAATAAAGCTGAAATATCAATAGTCATCTGTCATAGATAATAGTAAGTCAGAAATAAATTAACATGAATAATCAATATTCAGCCTTCGTGGATAATAGTAAATCAGTAAAAAACGAACTTGATTAATCAATAGTCATCAGTTTGAGTTTATAGTAAATCAGAAATATATAAAGGTGAAATATCATTACTCATCAGTCATAGATAATAGTAAGTCAGAAATAAATGAACATGCATAATCAATGTTCAGCATTCGTGGATAATAGTAAATCAGAAATAAATGAAATTGATTACTCAATAGTCATCAGTTATAGTTAATTGTAAACAAGAAAAAAACAAAGCTGAAATATCAATAGTCATCAGTCATAGATAATAGTAAGTCAGAAATAAATGAAAATGAATAATCAATAATAACAATTCGTGGGTAATAGTAATTCAGATACAAATGAACATGAAAAACCATTAGTCATATGTCATAGTTAAAAGGAAATCAGAAATATATAAAGTTGAAATATCTATAGTCATCAGTCATAGTTAATTGTAAGTCAGAAATAAATGAACATGAATAATCAATATTCAGCATTAATGGATAATAGTAAATCAGAAATAAATGAAATTGATTAATCAAGAGTCATCAGTCATAGTTAATTGTAAACAAGGAAAAAATAAAGCTGAAATATCAATAGTCATCAGTCATAGATAATAGTAAGTTAGAAATAAATGAACAGGAATAATCAATATTCACCAAGAGTTGATAATGTTAAATGATAAATAAATGAACATGAATAATCAGTAT
>NW_021623101.1:0-5048 GCF_004785775.1 Grammomys surdaster | reverse complement strand
AGTGATTGGAACCAGCACAAGACAAAGGTGACAGTTTCTTTTATACAGCAAAAGTGGATTATACTTTGCAAACCTGAAAAGAGTTGGACATCAGTAAAGTTAATACAGTAATTTAAATTTTTGCAGTTGGATTTTATTCTTCATTTGAAGGAGCATCATCACTGTGAAGTTTTGAAATGTTTATATATACACTATGATGTTGTACATATGTGATCTGATGTTAAGCTTTTATCTGATGCTGGAATGAATTTTAGAGAGTTTAGGAGGAGCAAAAGACATTTAGGATTGTGAGCTTTGTTGAGTCTGGACTAGATTATGGGTATTTTGGCATTGGATAGTTCTAAGGTCCTTTGGCTTAGTATACCCCCATAATCTCATTTTTTTTTGCAGAGACAATTATAAAGCTAAAGTATCAATAGTCATCAGTCATAGATAATAGTAAGTCAGAAAAAAATGAACATGAATTATCAATATTCACAAATCGTTGATAATAGTAAATCAGAAATAAATGATCATTAATAATCAATATTCAACATTCGTGGATGATGGTAAATCTGAAAAAAATGAACATGAATAATCAATAGTCATGAGTGATAGTTAATAGAAAATCAGAAATAAAAAAAGCTGAAATATCAATAGTCATCTGTCATAGAAAATAGTAATTCAGAAATAAATAAAAAGGAATAATCAATATTCACCATAAGTGGATAATATTAAATCAGATATAAGTGAACATGAATAATCAATAGTCATCAGTCATAGTTAATAAGAATTCAGAAATAAATAAAGCTGAAATATCTATAGTCATCAGTCATAGATAATAGTAATCCAGAAATAAATGAACTGGAGTAATCAATATTCATCAATAGTTGATAATAGTAAATCAGAAATAAATGAACAGGGAAAATCAATATTCTCCATTCGTGGATAATAGAAAATCAGATATAAATGAACATGAATAATCAATAGCAATCAGTCATAGGACATGTGATATCAGAAATAATTAAACCTGAAATATCAATATTCATCAGTCATACCTAATATCAATCAGAAACAAATGAACATGAATAATCAATATTTATCGTTCCTGGATAATAGTAAATCTTAAATAAATGAACGTGAATAATCAACAGTCATTCGTCATACTTCATAGTAAATCAGTAAATATAAAGCTGAAATATCAATAGTCATCAGCCATAGATAATAGTAAGTCAGAAATAAATGAACATGAATAATCAATATTCACCATTCGTGGATAATAGAAAATCAGAAATAAATGAACATGAAAAATCAATTGTCATCAGTCATAGTTAATAGGAAGTCAGAAATAAATAAACCGGAAATATCAATAGTTATCAGTCATAGATTACAGTAAGTCAGAAATAAACGAACATGAATAATCAATATTCACCATTCGTGGATAAGAGTAAATTAGAAATAAATGAACATGAATAATCAATAGTCATCGGTCATAGTTCATGGAAAATCAGAAATAAATAAAGCTGAAGTATCAATATTCATTAGTCAGAGATAAATGTAAGTCAGAAATAAATGACAATGAGTGACCAATATTCACCATTCGCGGATAATAGTAAATCAGATATTAATGAACATGAAAAATCAATAGTCATCAGTCATTGTTTAGGTGATATCAAAAATAAATAAAGCTGGATTATCAATATTCATCAGTCATAGATAACAGTAAGTCAGTAATAAAGGAACAGCAATAAACAATATTGACCATTCGTAGATATTAGTAAATCAGATATTAATGAACGGGAGTAATAAATAGTCATCAGTCATAGTTCATGGGAAATCAGAAATAAATAAACCTGAAGTTTGTATTTTCATCAGTCATAGATAATAATAAGTCAGAAATAAATGAACAGAATAATCAATATTAACGATCCATGGATAATAGTAAAGCAGAAATAAATGAACGTGAAAAATCAATTGTCATAAGTCATAGTTCATAGTAAATCAAAAATATATAAAGCTGTATATCAATAGTCATCAGTCATAAATAATAGTAAGTCAGAAATAAATGAACAGGAATAATCAATACTCACCATTCGTGGATAATAGTAAATCAGATATAAATGAACATGAAAATTCAATAGTAATCAGTCATAGTTCATGTGATATCAGAAATAAATAAAGCTGAAATATCAATAGTCATCAGTCATAGATAATAGTAAGTCAGAAATTAATGAACATGAATAATCAATATTCACCATTCGTGGATAACGGTAAATCATAAAAAAATGAACATGAATAATCAATAGTCGTCAGTCATAGTTCATAATAAATCAGAAATATATAAAGCTGAAATATTAATAGTCATTACTCATAGATAATTGTAAGTCCGAAATAAATGCACATGAATAATCAATATTCACCATTCGTGGATAATAGTAAATCAGAAATAAATGTACATGAATAATCAATACTCTTCGGTCATAGTTTATAAGAAATCAGAAATAAATAAAGCTGGAATATCAATAGTCATCAGTCATAGATAAGAGTAAGTCAGAAATAAATGAACATGAATATTCAACATTCAGCATTAGTGGATAATAGAAAATCAGAAACAAACGAACTTTATTAATCAATACTCATTAGTCACAGTTCATAGTAAATCAGAAATACATAAAGGTGAAATATCATTAGTCATCAGTTATAGATAATAGTAAGTCAGAAATAAATTAACATGAATAATCAACATTCAGCATTCATGGATAATAGTAAATCAGAAACAAATGAACTTGATTAATCAATAGTCATCAGTTAGAGTTCATGGGAAAGCAGAAATAAATAAAGGTGAAATAACATTAGTCATCAGTCATAGAAAATATTAAGTCAGAAATGAATGAACATGAATAATCAACATTCAGCATTCGTGGATAATAGTAAATCAGAAACAAATGAACTTGATTAATCAATATTCATCAGTTAGAGTTCATAGTAAACCAGAAATATATAAAGGTGAAATATCACTAGTCATCAGTCATAGATAATAGTAAGTAAGAAATAAATGAACATGAATAATCAATATTCAGCATTCGTAGATAATAGTAAATCAGAAAAAAATGAAATTGATTAATCAATAATCATCAGTCATAGTTAATTGTAAACAAGAAAAAACTAAAGCTGAAATATCAAGAGTCATCAGTCATAGATAATAGTAAGCCAGAAATAAATGAACATGAATAATCAATAATAAAAATTCATGGATTATAGTAATTCAGAAATAAATGAACATAAACAACCAATAGTCATATGTCAAAGTTAATAGGAAATCAGAAATATATAAAGGTGAAATAACATTAGTCATCAGTCATAGATAATAGTAAGTCAGAAATAAATGAACATGAATAATCAACATTCAGCATTCGTGGATAATAGTAATCAGAAACAAACGAAAATGATTAATCAATAGTCATCAGTCAGAGTTCATAGTAAACCAGAAATATATAAAGGTGAAATATCATTAGTCATCAGTCATAGATAATAGTAAGTCAGAAATAAATAAACATTAATAATCAACATTCAGGATTCATGGATAATATTAAATCAGAAACAAATGAATTTGATTAATCAATATTCATCAGTTAGAATTCATGGGAAAGCAGAAATAAGTAAAGCTGAAATATCAATAGTCATCAGTCATAGATAATAGTAAGTCAGAAATAAATGAAAATGAATAATCAATAATAACAATTCATGGATAATAGTAATTCAGAAATAAATGAACCTGAATATCCAATAGTCATATGTCATATTTAATAGGAAATCAGAAATATATAAAGGTGAAATATCATTAGTCAACAGTCATAGGTAATAGTAAGTCAGAAATAAATGAACATGAATAATCAATATTCTGCATTCGTGGATAATAGTAAATCAGAAACAAACGAACTTGATTAATCAATAGTCATCAGTCAGAGTTCATAATAAATCAGAAATATATAAAGCTGAAATTTCAATAGTTATCAGTCATAAATAATTGTAAGTCAGAAAGAAATGAACATGAATAATCAATATTCAGCATTCGTGGATAATAGTAAATCAGAAATAAATGAAATTGATTAATCAAGAGTCATCAGTCATAGTTAATTTTAAGAAAGGAAAAAGTAAAGCTGAAATATCAATAGTCATCAGTCATAGACAATAGTAAGTCAGAGATAAATAAACATGAATAATGAATAATAACAATTCGTGGATAATAATAATTCAGAAATAAATGAACTTGAACAACCAATAGTCATATCTCATAGTTAATAGGAAATCAGAAATATATAAAGGTGAAATATCATTAGTCATCAGTCATAGATAATAGTAAGTCAGAAATAAATGAACATGAATAATCAACATTCAGCATTCATGGATAATAGTAATTCAAAAACAAATGAACTTGATTAATCAATAGTCCTCAGTTAGAATTCATGGGAAAGCAGAAAAAAATAAAGCTGAAATATCAATAGTCATCAGTCATAGATAATAGTAAGTCAGAAATAAATGAACATGAATAATCAATATTCAGCCTTCGTGGATAATAGTAAATCAGTAAAAAACGAACTTGATTAATCAATAGTCATCAGTCAGAGTTCATAGTAAATCAGAAATATATAAAGGTGAAATATCATTAGTCATCAGTCATAGATAATAGTAAGTCAGAAATAAATGAAAATGAATAATCAAAAATAACGATTCGTGGGTAATAGTAATTCAGATACAAATGAACATGAAAAACCATTAGTCATATGTCATAGTTAATAGGAAATCAGAAATATATAAAGCTGAAATATCTATACTCATCAGTCATAGTTAATTGTAAGTCAGAAATAAATGAACATGAATAATCAATATTCAGCATTCGTGGATAATAGTAAATCAGAAATAAATGAAATTGATTAATCAAGAGTCATCAGTCATAGTTAATTGTAAACAAGGAAAAAATAAAGCTGAAATATCAATAGTCTTCAGTCATAGATAATAGTAAGTTAGAAATAAATGAACAGGAATAATCAATATTCACCAATAGTTGA
>NW_021623100.1:0-2717 GCF_004785775.1 Grammomys surdaster | reverse complement strand
GACCCTTCGGAGACTACCCCACTGCACCAAGACTTAGACTGTTCAGAGGTGAGCACAAGACAAAGTCATAAAATGGCAGAACTTCTGGGGTTGACCTCTGATACCTGGCCACAAAAGAAGAATCCTGCAGAGATGAAACCATAACATCATCTAATAACAGAATCTATGACAACAGCCTCAGGGGCACCAGATCAAGGGACAGTACCTACAGGGATGAGCCAACAGCATCAACTTACAGAATCTGAAGTAGTGCCAGCTACTCAGAAACTTCAAGAAGCAGAGTATTTGGGGAAAAACACAACCCTACAACCTAAGGTTATGGAGTCAGTGAGCTTACTCTCAGAGTCACAGAATGTAAACTCATTCTAGAAATGGAATAAGATGGACCGCTGACCCCAATGGTGGTATCTACAGATTTGACCCCAGAACAACATCAGCAGAGCATACAGTCTGAGGAATTAACCACCACACAACAATTATAAAGTGGGAAACATGTCCCATCAGCCCCAGAGTCTCAGCTTCAAGATGTGAAGTCTGGTCAACTGACAGTTTGACATCTTCAAGCACAAAGTCTATTCAACGGCTGTAACCAATGTTTTAGTTTCAAAGTGAGAAAGAATAGGGTTAGACGCAAGGTCACAGTCTCAGGATGCCAGACCTACAGAACTGAAGCCGCCCATGCTATGGAGAGGTGTGAGGTCTTCTGAACTGATTGCCTAGTCAAAAATTCAAGGAGAAAAATCTGTGGTACTTCATCTTGAGCCACAATTACAGGGAGTAAACACCTCTCCATTAGCAACAGAGGAACCAAAAACTTTGAACTTGACTTCTGAGCCACAGCCTCAAGGCATCACAACCAAGGAGCTACACAAAGAGCCACAGCCTTAAAGTGTAAGATCTGTTTGGTGGATAACTGGACAGACATTGCACGGTGTGAAGTTTTTAGGATCCAATACTGGGTCACCATCTCAAGGTGTCAAATGGACAGACCAGAAGCCCTCCATAGAATTGGGAGGTGGGAAGCCATCGGGAAAGACTCAATGCTCAAAATTTCAAGGGAAAACAATCTGGGCATTTTGACCTCAGGCCACAAGAACAGTATGTGAAGACCCTCCCATTGTCATCAGGACCAGAGCAGAAAAAGGGGGAAACTTTGTATCTTCAGAACCACAGTCTCAGTGTGTGGAAACTGTGCCATTGCACCATGCAAGATAAGAAATCTCTGCAGAATCTTGGGTTTACAGCCTCAAGGAATCATATCCAAAGAGTTAAAACCCTCAGTACAAGAAAGGGATGTGAAGACATCTGAGGAGTTGATGACAAAGCAATCAGGATGAAAAATGGGTTAAATCAAGCCTCAGAAAGACCTCTGTCTTAATATATCCAATGAAGAGAATCACCAAGGGACCTAAACACAAAGCCCAAGGCTCTACAAAACGAGTACAAGCACAAAAGGCAGTCATCCTAGAACACTGAGGGGTCTTCCAAGAAGCAAAATCCAAACCACCCAGACAAGCACTGTTCCTTCCAAAAGACAACCAAAGAAATCATTCCAGCCCAAATTCTTCCAACTGCTTTTTCATGGCCCAAGGAAGGCATTCCAAGCAGCACATAGAATTGTGACTTTTACCGGACAGGAACTTGAGTACAAGAAGGCCAGACAATATGTGGTCAATCAGAAACTTGCACCCTAAACAAAGAGCCAAGGATTATTGCTTAATGGGGGATAGCAAAGGAGCCAGGACTCCAGTTGTCAGGCACAGGTCAACATTCTCAACCCCTAAGCAAAGAGACAAGTTGCAGGGAGCAAGTGAGCACTGTAGACAAGCTCAACAGCCCAAACGAGAGCCCTTTCTTACCCAGGCCCTTGCAATTGCAGAAGACTGTGGTTTGTGCAAGAGATGGCTTTAACCAAGCTACTTCAGTCCCAGAACCTTTGAAGAGAGTTCAAAATGTCTACAGTGGTGAAATATTATTCAGTCTGGAGTCTAAGGACTGTTCTAAAGTAGGAGCCAAATTTCACGCCCAAGAGAGGACTGTATCTAACCCCCTCTGGAAAGGAACCCAGCAGAGTCACTTTGGAAAGAAACCCATACACAAGGAAGAAGGAGGCTTCTTCAGGGAGAGAACAGGACCACCAAATCATTAGATACAATCCTTTAGTTATTATCAATGGACATGCCATCTTCCAGAAATGTAGAAGTTATTTCAATTTGGGAAGAAACCACTTTATGGAAAAAGGAACCAAAGCCTGTGTTAGAGCTGAGTATAGAAAAGAGGGTCATAAGTCTTCCAGATGAAGGGATGCAGTCACATAAGGCACAAGGAACTCATGTGGAGCTGACACCCAGGGTACCATGTTCAGCCACAGACAGCATAAAGGTCACTCGGATGGCATTGTGTCAGGTTATGGATGCAATGGGAATGATCCCAGATTCACACTCAGAGGTAACAGACTCTGTATGTTAAACTCCATCTGCAGCCTCACCATAAAGTCGTGGAAACATTAAATAAACATGGACTCAGGGTCACAGAATCAAGCCACAAAACAGATCAGGTTTACTCCTAGTCCACTTCAAAGTCTATGGCCACCACCTAAAGTCATGGATTCATCGAGGGTGATTCCAGAATCATCTGAGAAATTCATACATGCTCTAAAGATAAACTCAATGGTACAGGAGTCACCCACGGGAGTGATCACACCACTACAAGCTGGT
>NW_021623099.1:0-3699 GCF_004785775.1 Grammomys surdaster | reverse complement strand
GATGAGCCAATGGCATCAACTTACAGAATCTGAAGTAGTGTCAGCTACTCTGAAACTTGAAGAAACAGAGTATTTCGGGAAAACCACAACCCCACAACCTAAGGTTATGGAGTCAGTGAACCTACCCTCAGAGTTACAGAATGTAAACTCTAAGAACCTAGTCCTAGATCCAAGATTGCGAGGTATGGAACTTAGATTTAGTTCTAGAAACAGAAAAAGATTGACTGCTGACCCCAACGATGGTATCTACAGATTTGACCCCAGAACAACATCAGCAGAGCATACAGTCTGAGGAATTAACTACCATACCACAATTACAAAGAGAGAAACCTGTCCCATCAGCCCCAGAGTCTCAGCTTCAAGATGTGAAGTCTGGCCAACTGACAGTTGAACCACAACTCCAAAACCTACAAACAATCTTTTGGATTGGCCCCAAATCCACAGGTGCAAAGTGAATCAGTAAATTTGATTCCTGGTTCACAGTCTCAAGGTATGGAAGGTGTTCATTCGGCCCTACCACAGGAGGTACAAGAAGATATAAAAATGGGGGCATTGACCTCAAGACTACTACTTGAAAATATAAAATCTGCAAACTTGGCTCCAAAACCATGTTCATGAAACACCAGCTCTGATAAGATAGCCCATGTACCACCACTGCTTAAGATACAGAGATTCCATTGGTAGACTGTAGGAGTTTAATTCCTGAGATCCTGGTGGAAAGTACAAAAGTTGGTGAGTTGGCCACACATCTTTATGTAGTAAAATCTTCAGATGTGAGCTTAAACTCAAGTTACTCTTTCCCAGAACCTGAAGGGCTGACTGAACAGAAACAAGCCTCAGAAGCAAGGGTGACCTCTGACCCTTGTCATCAGGTGAAAGAATCTGCTGAGTTGACACAATCATCAGTAGGAATGATTCCAGCACCACTGAGCCAAACCTCAGAATCTATGGAGATGTTATCACCACTCAAGATACTCTTGAAACTAGGACCGAGGTTATAAACGAGATTATAATCTGAAATTAAAGATGTTCTGAATTTGCTACCAGAATTAGAAGTGCCCATCAAAACCACAGAAGTGATGGCCCAAGAACCACAGTCCCCGGATGTGCACTTTGTTCATGTGAGGCTAGAACCATGTTCAGAAGTGACTAACCCATTAACAATAAGTCTGTATTAACAATGAATACACAGAAATCACTGAATAGACATTGCCTGAAGCTGATGATACACAGGGAGCTATTGTAGAAACAGATTCAGAAATGGGATCTCAGGGGTTGACTCTAGAACCAAGAGTGCAAATTGAGGAATCAGAGTCATTGTCAGAAAAATTGAAATTTGACGAATTAACCTCTGAACCATCTGTACTAGTTGTAGAACCTGTAGAGTTAACTACAGAACCCACACCACATATTATAGATGTGATCCCAGGGCCACAGCTCCACAATGTAAAGTCTATGCAAATAGATCCAGGACTAGAGTTGCAAAGTGAGATATCTGTGGATTTAGTATAACAGTCATCTATTGGAGTGGTAGATCCTGAAAAGGCAAAACCAGAGCCAGGACCACAGTTTATCACCAAAGGAGTCAGTTGAGGGGACACAGATTCCAAATATGAAATCTAGCAAAGTCTGAATTGCCAACTGTTTCCTTCAGAGGAGAAACCAATGATGGCATTGGGACCACAGTCCACCAGGAAGCTCTTAGCAGGACCAGCACTGACTACCACTTGAAGTTATAAAATCTGCAAACATGGCTCTAAAACGATGTTCACAAAACACCTGAATTTGAAGTCCCCACCATAAACCCAGAAGTCATAGCCCCAGAAGCACAGCCCCCGGATGTGAACTAGTGACTAGTATCAAATTTGATACTACTGATTCAAAAAAAAAAAACAACCAACCAAACAAAACAAAACAAAACAAAAAATTCTCTTTGTTTTTCAGCTCAGCATTTATGAAATTCAACTCATCAGAATCTCATGATACATCTTCTTCCTCCATCTCTGACACTCAGAGATTGTCCCACCTCACTGTTTCTGTAAAAATAGGAAATGGGACTACAGCATATCCTTTGAATCCTCCAACAACAGCTCAATCCTGTCTTATCTTCCAATCTTTTCTGAAAGAACAACTTGGCAAATCCAGAGCAATAGTGCCCCTGATTCCCTGGAAAAGGAACTGCCTGTGTGCAGGAGCCAAAGCACACCACTGCCTACCTTTCAGCTGGCAGATACTGAGAAGTCAGATCTTTTCCAGAATTTTGCAGTCCTTCCTCCCTTACAAGCTCAAAGCTCTTTTATTAGCTCGATTATACAATCCCTAGATCCTTGAAAACAAGAGAAAACAAAAGGAAAAGAATCATTTGCTATCAGGTCGAATTCTATTTTAAATGAAAGACTGGGCTCCACTCCAGCTCTCTCCTTTAGTCAGAGGAGAGCTGGAATGACATGTTTCTCAGAAGGTCTCCACTCTGCAGAAACAAGTGGTACATCAGAAATATCTGATGATGGTGCCATCTGCATGGCCCGAGAGTATCCCTTTCCCAGAGCAGCTGAAGAGCAAAGGCCGAAAGGCAGACACAGAGGAAGAGACCATCACCTTGCTGACAAAGCTGCTTTCTGTCAAATGCACTTGTGCCTGACAGTTCCAAGTGTTACTTTTGGAACTCACTTGGTTGTCAGCGCTACCACATAAGAATCAAAGGGAGCAATGTGTACTGTCAACACCAAGGCCATGCTGTCATGTCCCAGATTCTGCTTCAGGAATAACAGCAGGGCCAGGACCTCAGATTCCCAAATCTAAAAATTTAGCCTCTATGCTGTGGCTGCAAAAAGAATCCTCTGAGTTATCATGCAAGCAAACCAGTCAAATTGTGGGAAATACTGACTCTGTAGAGCTCAACTTTGGTACACAGCAGCCAGGAGGTGTAGCAGCTAAGCTAACAAAACCTCAGAATCTGAGCCTGGAAAATACAAGCATCATTCCAACAGAAAATGATAAACTTTGTAGGAATTAGTCCAAAGCCACAAGATCAAGTGAGAGAATCTGCAAAGACATTAGTGGAAAAGGAGAGATCTTCCCATATTAAGTGTATTCCAGCTCACCACTGCCTGCACCCTTAGCTGAAAGAGCTATATTGGAGAGAATAGGAAGAGAATGGGTAATTTAATTCTGTAATCTGTAATTTAAGATAAAGCGGTGATTTGAAATCCATTTGCATCTTTAAGACTATGTCTCTAGCTACTTGCAGCACTTCATGTGTTGCTGCTGCTTTGCTTTAATTTTTGTTTTTAATGAAGTTGAGTTTTATTAAGAAAAGGCTTTAGGGCTGGGGAGATGGTTCAGTCAGTAAAGTGACTGCCAAAGAAGTGGACAATCTGATTTCAAATAAAAGTTTTACAGAGGACTATACATCTGTAAAAGAATAATGGGGTAAATGGTTCAGGGGAATCCTGGGCTCTCATGGGGTGGTCACACTAATATCATTAAACATTCAACGTGGACAGAGAGTCACAGATTCAACCCACAAAACAGATCAGGTTTACTCCTAGTCCACTTCAAAGTCTATGGCCACCACCTAAAGTCATGGATTCATCAAGGGTTACTCGAGAATGATCTAAGAAATCCAAACATGTTCTAAAGGTTATCTCAGTGGTACAGGAGTCACCCACGGGAGTGATCACACCACTACAAGCTGGT
>NW_021623098.1:0-1778 GCF_004785775.1 Grammomys surdaster | reverse complement strand
CAAGCATTTTTTTAACCTATGAGCTGGCTCTCCAGCTCCCTATTCCTCTTTCTTTCATTCATTCTTTCTTTCTTTCTTTCTTTCTTTCTTTCTTTCTTTCTTTCCTTCTTTCTCTCTCTCTTTCTTTCTCTATCTCTTTCTCTCTCTCTTTCTTTCTTTCTTTCTTTCTTTCTTTCTTTCTTTCTTCCCTTCTTTCTTCCTTTTTATTTTTTTTTGGTTTATCGAGACAGGGTTTCTCTTTATAGCCCTGGCTGTCCTGTAACTCACTCTGTAGACCAGGCTGGCTTCGAACTCGGAAATCCGCCTGCCTCTGCCTCCCAAGTGCTGGGATTAAAGGCGTGCGCCACCACCGCCCAGCCCAGCTCCCTATTCCTTACGTTTGATGATTTTATCTGACTTTCACCTTTGCTGTTGTGTATTGTCACCCTTGCTCATATTATTTTAAATCTGCTAAAGGTTTTATTTTAGTTGTTTTAATTTCAGCTTCAGAATATTTTTGCTATCTAAAAAAACCCTTGAAGGCTTCTTTGTGTGTCCTTGTATTTGTACAGCACCTGCCTGACTGTGTGCAGGGTCACTTAGTTCATCATTTGTACAGCACTTGTCTGACTGTGTGCAGGGTCACGTAACTCATCATTTGGACAGCACTTGTCTGACTGTGTGCAGGGTCACTTAGCTCATCATTTGTACAGCACTTGTCTGACTGTGTGCATGGTCACTTAGCTCATCACTATAACTCATCAGTAATACAGTTGTTTCAAAGAATTTCCTAATGAGTCATATCTGGCTTTCCTCTGGCATATGTGTCCTTCCTCCTCCTCCTCCTCACAATCCTCGGACTCTTCTCCTGTGACATTTGTTAATTCCCCCGTCCCCTTTGAATGGCTCATACTGTTTTGTTTCTTTGTATACTTTGTGATATTTGAATTTAGGAGGATTTGAAAGCGTCTTTTGATATTTTTGGGCAATAATTTTAAAATGAGAGTACAAAGTAATGTATTGTATTATGACATCTCCATACATAAATGACGTTATACTTTGGCTTCCCTCACCTCCTTTGAGACAAGATCTCCTATGTAACCCTGGCTGTCCTGAAACTCACTATAAAGACCAGTCTGGCCTTGAACTCACAAAGATCCACCTCCCTCACCTCTTGAGTGCTGGACAGAGTCAGGTGCCACCATGTTGTTGGTCCTCACCCTCCTGTGCTGTCTACCTCATCCTCCCTGTCCCTTTCTCTCTGGTCTCCATTTTCCTTTTCCTCCAGACAGTCCTCTCTTGTGTTTTCTGTCACATAGATTGTACCATCCTCTCTCCCCTCCCTCATCATGGTACCCTTTCTCCCAGCCATCTCTCTGTGATATATGAAAACTGAATGTTCCAACCCCACAGTTAGAAGCTCTAGAAATCATGCCCAGAGAGATGGCTCAGTAGGTAAGAGTGCTTGCACCCACATGGTGGCTTTCAGCCATCTTCCTTTACATTGTCCCCTCAGCTGTGGTATGTTGACCACTCAATGGCAAGGTAGCTAACACAGACCTGAAGGTCTCTAAAAGGCTTGGTCCCCTTGGAGGTGCTGGTGAAGGACAGTGGAACCCTTCAGAGGTGTGGCATGACAGAGGAAGTACCACAGGCCTTTGTGTCTCCCCTCCTTGCTATGAGGTCAGCTGTTTGACTCTGTCCTACATTCCTGTTATGATACACTGCCTTGCGATGGGTCTAAAAGCAGTTGGACCCACTGATTATGAGCCTGCACTTCTGAAACCAAGATTTAAAAT
>NW_021623097.1:0-1188 GCF_004785775.1 Grammomys surdaster | reverse complement strand
GACTTGCCTGACTGTGTGCAGGGTCACTTAGCTCATCATTTGTACAGCACTTGTCTGACTGTGTGCAGGATCACTTAGCTCATCATTTGTACAGCACTTGTCTGACTGTGTGCAGGGTCACTTAGCTCATCACTATAACTCATCAGTAATACAGTTGCTTCAAAGAATTTCCTAATAAGTCATATCTGGCTTTCCTGTGGCATATGTGTCCTTCCTCCTCCTCCTCCTCACGATCCTCAGACTCTTCTCATGTGGCGTTTGTTGATTCCCCCGTCCCTTTTGCATGGCTTATACTTTCCTGTTTTTTTATATACTTTGTGATATTTGAATTTACAGGGATTTGAAAGCGTCTTTTGATATTTCTGTGCAATAATTTTAAAATGAGAGTACAAAGTAATGTATTGTATTATGACATCTCCGAACATGAGTGATGTTATACTTTGGCTTCCCTCACCTCCTTTGGCTTTTGAGACAAGATCTCCTACATAAACCTGGCTGTCCTGAAACTCACTATATAGACCAGGCTGGCCTAGAACTCACAAAGATCTACCTCCCTCACCTCCTGAGTGCTGGACAGAGTCACGTGCCACCATGTTGTTGGTCCTCACCCTCCTGCGCTGTCTTCCTCATCCTCCCTGTCCCTTTCTCTCTGGTCTCCATTTTCCTTTCCCTCCAGACAGTCCTCCCTTGTCCTTTTGTGTCACATAGACTTTCCCATCCTCTCTCTCCTCACTCATCACGGTACCCTTTCTTCTGGCTGTCTCTCTCTGATATATGAAAACTGAATGTTCCAACCCCACAGTTAGAAGCTCTAGAAATCATGCCCAGAGAGATGGCTCAGTAGGTAAGAGTGCTTGCACCCACATGGTGGCTTTCAGCCATCTTCCATTACATTGTCCCCTCAGCTGTGGTATGTTGACCACTAAATGGCAACGTAGCTAACACAGACCTGAAGGTCTCTAAAAGGCTTGGTCCCCTTGGAGGTGCTGGTAAAGGACAGTGGAACCCTTCAGAGGTGTGGCGTGACAGAGGAAGTGCCACAGGCCTTTGTGTCTCCCCTCCTTGCTATGAGGTCAGCTGTTTGACTCTGTCCTACATTCCTGTTATGATACACTGCCTTGCGATGGGTCTAAAAGCCGTAGGACCCACTGATTATGAGCCTGCACTTCTGAAACCAAGATTTAAAAT
>NW_021623096.1:5761-15547 GCF_004785775.1 Grammomys surdaster | reverse complement strand
GGTGCCTACCCGGATCACCTGGAGAGCTTAAGACCACAATGCATCAGGGCCTTTGTGGATGCTATAGATACCCCCAAAGACCACAGCTCACTCCAAGGAAGCATGGGATGCTCATGTCCACACAACCTCCACAGATCCACCTCTGAAACCCCTTTGGTACCCCTACTGTGGGGATATCCACTTGATCCCCAACTAGGATGACAGTGAATATCTAGTATCCCAAAGTCCTTGGGATATAGTGTAGTTCTAGTGTACCCTGAGGCTAGAGAGCTATGCTACTGCTTGTGGGAGTGCTTACCATAGAGCTCATGAGTCCAATGAAAAGCAGGTGGTAACAGGAGACAGAGCACTCACCTATAAGCTCCCAAGCCCTCTCCCGGCCCAAGAGCAACATTAACAGAATTCACTGAGAAAACCACCAAGTTAATGACAAGTCCTTAAAGTTCTCTTATCTTAAGATTCTCTGGAATATCTCCTTATTTCTTTGTCCTCAAAGAGGTCAGAGCCCAAGGGATCCTGGTACAAACCTTTCTTCTGTGGTGGCTCCTGGTTGCTGGAGTTGGTTGGTAAGAGAAGTGACTGCCCCAGCGTTTCTAAGGGGGCCACATTTGATAACTTCTTTCCTGCCGAGAGCCACTTAGTGGCCTTGGGTGGCTTCTTTTTGGGCTTCTTAGTGGCTTTGGGTGGCTTCTTTTTGGGCTTCTTGGTAGCCTTGGGTGGCTTCTGCTTTGGTGTCTTGGTGAACCTGGTGGAGCCCTGCAGGTGTTTTGTGGCCTTGGGACCTTTGTCTTTCTTCCCTTTCTTCTCTTTGTCTTTGTTCTTTTGTGGAAGGACTGTCAAGGACAAAGCTGAAGGAACAGACAATCAGAGCCCCATCTGTGTGCCCAAGTTTTCCCCCTGGATGCCCAGGGCCTGGGTGTGAGGGCACCTGTCAGTTCCTGATCTGGTATAGATCAGGAAACTAAGGTTAGCCACTTACTCGAGTGGTAGAACGAGACCCTTGTCCAGGCCTCCTGTCTGCATATCCAGAGTGATTAGTAGCAACTCTTGGCTGCTCTGAAGTACTGAGTTTGGGGCACGATATATAGGGAGACATCTCTGTCTGCCCCAGCCTCCATGGGGGTCCCTCATAATCCCTTTTTCACGTTGTCTGCCTAGTCCTGGAGTACAGTTCTGTACCAGGCATGGAAGGTACAGGGAAGAGCCTGAAAGAGCAAAACTACCCAAGCAAATGACCAGACAAATTAAAGAACGTGGCTTGGCCTTCCAAGAGCCTCCTTTCATGTTGAAGAAAAGCTTCAAAGAGACACTCAAGGCAGGCTAGGGGTGTAATTCTGTCTTAGAGCAGTCAGTCCCCTGGTATGTGTAATGCTGGGAGCCAAACCCAGGAGATTACCTGCTGTTCTGGAAAGCCTAGTCAGTACAAGATTAAGAAAGGACATTCTTGGATTTCTCGGGTCGCAGGTCCCACGAACTTAAAGAACGTCTGGTATTTCCTGGGAGCTGGTTCCCACAGTGGAATGGTCTTGGGCAATAAGAATATGATAATGGGATGGACTTGGGCAATGAGGATGTGACAGTGGGATGGTCTTAGATAAGGATGATTTAATAGTGGGATAGCCCTAAGCAATGACCCTTCCCTAAACTTCCCGTTTTTCTGTGTCTTTATTTTATTATTTATTTATTTATTTATTTATTTATTTTTGGTTTTTCGAGACAGGGTTTCTCTGTGTATCTCTGGCTATCCTGGAACTCCCTCTGTAGACCAGGCTAGCCTCGAACTCAGAGATCTACCTGCCTCTGCCTCCCAAGTGCTGGGATTAAAGGTGTGCACCATCACCACCCGGCTTAATATATTTTTGTCATTTCATATCAATTTTTTTGTTGTTGTTGTTTTGAGACAGGGTTTCTCTGTGTAGCCCTGGCTGTCCTGGAACTCACTCTGTAGACTAGGCTGGCCTCGAACTCAGAAATCCACCTGCCTCTCTTTCCCAAGTGCAGGGATTAAAGGTTGCTGTGTCTTTATAACCTGCCACCTGAAATTAAAGTTAGAGAGCTTGATCAAAACCCCAGACTTGCTCTCATCCTTTATGTCTCTTGTCCCTTCATTCTTTTGCCCCCTTCCCTAGGGTCTCGTTGAATCCCTGCAGGCCAGGGCAGTTGGTGCCTAATATGGGGCCTTTTGGTCTATGTCTGATCAAATGTTGTTCCCACATGGACGTCCCTCAAGCATAGGATCGATGCTTCACTGTAAAGGCAAGTGAAGAGAGAAGAGCTGCATTGTGATTGCCACAGAGTCGCCTGCCTGTGAGATTGATCAGGTTAAAGTAAGTTAGAGCAATGCAATCATTGGGACAAGCATTAAGGAAGCATGATTTGCTCTTAAAGGGTCTCAAGGAGTCCCTCAAGATACAAGGATTAAGGATTAAAAAAAGGATCTTAGAAAATTCTTTGATTTCATTGTCGATGTTTCCCCAAGAGGAGACTACTGATGAGAAAGCACTACACCTCCTAAGGAGGAGATAAAAAGTTATACCTTGAAGATGAGGGAGAGGAAGGGCTAAAGCAGTTGTCCACTCTCCGGCCGTGTTAGCAAAAGAAAAGAAAAAGGCTATTTTAGAACCCTTCTGGGAGCAGGAGAGAATCAGGAGATGTCCTGCTTTTTTCTGGGTCCTACGGGAGAGATCCTCAGTTCTGCTTTCTCTGTCTATTGTCTGTCCTTGGTGCGCCAATCTGTCCATGTGTGTCAATTGTCTGCTTTTGTTTCATCCTTTGAATGATTGTTGTTCTATATTTCATATTCAAAAAATGACTAAGCAAGGTGCTTTTCTCTTGAAATTACAGCTAGAAAAAGTAAGAAAATTTTGATGGGATAAAATATATAAGATTTGCATCTACTTCATTTTTGTTTCTGACTGGTATAAAAGTATCAATATTTTCTGCATGTCTTGGTTATAGATTTTTGGCCTATAAGTTACTGGGTGTGATTAAAAATTTGCAAGTTTGGTAACAGAAAGTTGGCTTAAAACTGGTAACTCAGGATTGGAGTCATTCAGAAACCAGATGTATAAAGGATAGGATTTAAAACAATGTCTCTTTAAAGAGATATCAAAAGCTGCACTATCATACAGTCATATATAAGAACTGGCAGCCAAACCTTGCAAGATGAAAGTAATGCACTTGGTGTTGATTTTAGAGAAAATGGATTGTCTGCATTGTTAAAAATTGGTTTTGTTTCCCAAAATTATGATTATACTCTAATATTACAAAAAGAAACTTAAACATATAGTTAAACTGCCAATGTTCTATTGGCTGCAGTTGGCAGGTCAAGCGTGAGCTCGAGAACTTTTGACTCACCTGTGTTTATGATTAAGAAGATGATTGAACAGGTGGAGATGATCATAAGAGTTAAAAACAGCTGTAGCACAGTACAGCCCTGCTGCCACTTTTACAGCATTAGTAGATTCAATGGTAGAGGCAAACTTAGCCCCCCAAGATTGAAAAGGAGATCTCAGTGGGAGTTTTATCTGGGATCAAACAAAGCCCTGATGAACCATTTCAGGAATTTGTGGATAGGCTGCTAAAAGGGCTGGTAGAATTTTTAGAGACCCTAAGGCAGGAGTTGCTTTTGTTATACAGTTGGCTTATGAGAATGCTGACTACAGTCCAAGCCATGCTTTCACAGTGCTGAAGAGATATGGAATGCTCTAAGTATGGGGGCATAGGTCATTTTAGGAAAGACTGTCCAATAAATAGAGGCATAGACAGACAACAGAATCACTCCCCTGTAATCTGTCCTCTGTGCAGGAAGGATAACTGTTGGGCCAGGCCTCAGGAAATAGGCCCAGATTAAGAACATTTACATTTGAGTTAAGACAAAGCTCTGAGTGGGCTCAGCAGAAGCTTGTGTGACATTCCTTTTGACATGGTCACCCTGACTAGCCCCTAGAAAGGTGTTTTTCGGAATTAGTTTATTGCCTTGTTTCTTCCTTGGAGAGGAAAGGTCAGCCTCAGACCCAAAGACACTCACAACAGACAGCTCATGGGCTAGGAGTTACAGATAATGATTATGCTGGAGAAATTAAAATCATGCCTGCTTCCTCCATGGTATTATAGCAGTGCCTGCTAATAAAAGAATTGCTCAAAGAGTAAGAGAGGACAAGATTGGCCTTCAGCTTGGCCTTTATCTGATACTCTCACTCAGCTACAAGGGACTGGTTATTCCATTAATCCAAAACAAAGTTCAGACTTACATTCAATGAGTTTGCTCATGATTTTTGAGAGCCCATGAAGCCATATCACTAGAAAGTTTTGTCTCAAGGAATGGCTAATAGCCTTACATTATATAAAAAATGTGTTGTTTTTTAATACAAGAAGTTAAGAGTTTGAATTTTTTAGTGTATATTATTCATTGTATGGTATTTTATTTGTTGATCTCTCTGAAGGAGTTTTAATGCAAGCCTTTGTGCTCATACGAGCTTTAAATTTTGGGGGGTGTGCTTGTTGCTCCAGAAAATATTCAAAGGCAGAAAATATTTACAGACGGCTCACCTAATGGGAAGACAGTATATATAATTGGATCACAGGTTCATTTTCTTAAGTTTCCCCTTGCTTCAGCAAAATAATTAAATGATGGGCTGTAGCCACTGTTTGAAATGCTGAAAAATCAAGCTTTCAGTTTGTATACTCATAGTCAGTATACAGCTCAGGGTTTATAATTGCTTGAAATTGTTCCTTGTTTAGATATGGCTAATTCTCAAATTTTACAAATACAGCTTAATTTAAGAAACATGTACTTTCCCTTAACTTTATAAGACATTTAAGAGCTCATACTGGATTGCCTGGACCCCAGGGCAATGCCACAGCAGATTTGTATACCAGGCAGATTATAGGCCTTACAGAAGCAATTGGCCATACAATCTTATTCTTTACATCATCAAAATAATAATAGTTCGAGACAATAATTTGATATTTCTAGAAAGTGTGCAAGTCAAACTGCAAAAACTTGTTCTCTGTGTCCTCAATTTTTTCATAATGCTGTTAATCCTTGAGGACTTATACCTAATCAATTATGGCAAGTGGATGTTACTCAATTCTGATTTTGGAAAATTAAAACATGTACATGTGACTTGACACCTTTTCAGGCCTTCTAGATGCAACTGCTTTTAGCAGGAGAAACAACTAAAAATTTAGTTAGTTATTGCCTACATTATCTTTCTATGCTTGGTGCTCCATATCAGATCAAGAGAGAATACAGAACTGGCTATTGCAGGGCTGGAGAGATGGCTCAGCGGTTAAGAGCACTGACTGCTCTTCCAGAGGTCCTGAGTTCAAATCCCAGCAACCACATGGTGGCTCACAACCATCCGTAATGAGATTGGATGCTCTATTCTGGTGTGTCCGAAGACAGCGACAGTGTACTCATAAATAAAATAATAAATAAATCTTTAAAAAAAAAAAAAAGAACTGGCTATTGCAGTCAGACATTTGAGATGTTTTATTGACAATTCAATATTACCCATATTACTGGGATTCCTTATAATCGCCAAGGACAAGGTATTGTGAAACAGATATCATGGAACTTTAAAATAATATCTTCATAACTCTCTTGAGTGTGGGAGGAGCAGCTACTGGTGCTTCTGCCCTGGTTATGCAAGGAACTCTAAAAAATTGGCTTTTAAAAAACAAAAGAGTGGAGTTATATCCCCAGAAGGGGTCTCCTAGAAATACTCTCCATCATGCCTTGTTTGTTCTCAATTTTCTAAATCTGAACGCTTATGGCAAATCTGCTGCCGATCGCCTCTGGCACCCTGAGACTAATAAGAATTATGCCACAGTTATGTAGAAGGACCCTCCTACCTTTAAATGGAACGGCCTGGACCCAGTTCTCATATGGGGCCGAGGATCAATATGTCTGTTTGATACCAAAGAAGGCACGGCTAGATGGCTACCAGAAAGATTAGTGAAACAAACAGATACTTCCACAAAGTCAGCCCCAATTGTAGATAAAATGGATAACAATTGAGATCCAGGGAAGAGCAATCTCCCTGAGAATTCCCTTCTTTTTTCCTTTCCAGATAAAAATGAGCCGCTCGTGGTGTTTGCTGTTGGAGGTTCTGATTCTGATGCTGGCCTCGGGACTTGTACTACTCAGAACTTCAACAGGCTATTGACAAGGACATTGAACAGCAAGAGATGGGCATCACTAATCTGGAAAAATCCCCTCATCTGCTTTTCCTTCAGCAAGGGGGACTCTGTGCCGCCCTCAGGGAGGAATGCTGTTTTTATACTGACCACACCTGTGTAGTTAGAGATAGTGTGGCCAAGATCAGAGAGAGATTAGAATGGAGAAAGAAACATCGAGAACAAGAAAAACCGGTTCTCTGCCTCTCCTTGGCTTACCACCTTCCTCCCTTCCATCCTGGGTCCAGTGGTCAGTCCCCTTCATTCAGCTTTTGGCCCTTGGGCCTTTAACAGACTCACTGGCTTTATAAAACAACAAATTGACTCCATGGCATCTCAACCTCTACAAGTGCATTATCATAGACCTGATCTGACTGATAGAGGCTTGGCTGAGCCTTGCGATGACATAACTTCTTTAGCAGCTGCATAGAACTCAGATCTGTGCACGTTAGTTCGGCATGGCATGGACACAACGTGGGTACCTGCAAGGGGTACATGACGAGGTACTGTAGGGGGAGGACCCAAATTGTCTGCTTCTGAGTTCCCCCAAAAGCAAACCCGATTACATAGAGGTTGGTGTTGATTTCTTGTGTCTCAAAGCAGCTGGCTAGGACCCTCAATATCCCATGTGGCCCCTGAGTCAAATAACCCCCTCCTCTCCCAAAAGACCATTTGAAACGATACTGGGAGGATCAGGTCAATACTTTCCCCCTCTGATTAATGCCCACTTATGTGCCGATGAGATTTCTTAATGTCCCCATTCTCCTGCCAGCCTCATTTAAAATTGTGAAAAGGGAGGAGATGCCAGGAGCCAAACCCAGGAGATTACCTGCTGTTCTGGAAAGCCTAGTCAGTACAAGATTAAGAAAGGAGGTTCTCGGGTCTCTCGGATCGCAGGTCCCACGAACTTAAAGAACGTCTGGTATGTCCTGGGAGCTGGCTACCACCGTGGGATGGTCTTGGGCAATAAGAATATGATAATGGGATGGTCTTGGGCAATAAGAATATGATAATGGGATGGTCTTGGGCAATAAGAATATGATAATGGGATGGTCTTGGGCAATGAGGATGTGACAGACTGACGAGGAGGATTCAATGGTGGGATAGCCCTAAGCAATGACCCTTCCCTAAACTTCCCATTTTGCTGTGTCTTTATAACCTGCTGCCTGAAATTAAAATTAGAGAGCTTGATCAGAACCCCAGACTTGCTCTCATCCTTTGTGTCTCTTGTCCCTTCATTCTTTTGCCCCCTTCCCTAGGGTCTCATTGAATCCCTGCTGGGCGAGGCAGTGTAAGGCCCTGGGTTTGGTTCCCTGGCACCGCCCCTAGGGAGGAAGGCAGGTAGGCAGGCACTCAGTGAGTTTTGAAGTCCCAAAAGGTTCCAGTTGAAACCCAGAACCAACATATAAAGACAGAGGGACAGGCAGGTAGGTAGTTCTTGGTGCTGCCTCATCTCAGAGAAGTCTAGTAGCAGGGTCACCCCCTAGAACCCTCGGAGCTGCAAATGCTGCAAATTTAATGGCAATGGGAAACACACAGGCAGTTGGCTGAAACACAGGGAACATTGCAAAACATGCAGCAGAAGCAGGGTCACTTGGCAATGTCCAGAAAGTCTTGGATGCTGGAGGCAAAGCGTGCAGAGAGGAGGGGGGAGTGGCTGACCTCAGGAATGGTGAATGGTGCCTTACAGTCTCCTGGGAGAGAGATCACAAGATCCTTTGCCACTCTCCAGAGGGTCATGAAAAACAGCTAAGATTTACTGACAACTGATTACATAAGAGGCTCAGGGCTACATGCCTCCAGGATGCTATCACCTCGCTTAGTTCTGACCATCTCAGAGCACCCACTTTCACCTGGAAGTCTTCCTCAGCCCCCTCCCCTGCCTGTGTGTTCCTGTGGGAGAAGAGGCAGGCAGATGCCTAGGCTTGAAGCTTGCCACTAACAGATTAGGGCCAATTCAAACGACAGGGAGGGGAATCACAATTCCCCTCCTGCCCAAACCTACATTCTCTTGAGACCTGGGGATGAGCAACTTGGGCGAGTGTATCCTCAGAACCTCAGCGCCCTATGCTGTCCATACACCTCCAGGTCTCCAAACTGCAGGATAGAACTGCCGCCTGGCACTGTGTTGCCTTGTGTTGCCCTGGACATTCCTCACTGGGCAGCATGGGAAGGCTAGACCCTCCACAGGCCCTGTATGCTGACTTGAGGCCATGGCCACCCATGTCACCGGGTTCTCACCTTCTGCATCTGGCCGCGGCTTGCCCCTTGCCTTGGATTTGCGGGCACGCTGGGTGGGTTCGGGAAGCAGCTGGGCTTCCACTTCGTCTTCCCGGGGCGGGGACTGGGTCTCCAACTCTGAATGGTAGCCTTCTAGGAACTCTTCCATCTCATCATCCCTCAGCACCTTCTGTGGGCTCCCCTCGGAGCACAGAGCCAGCAGTGCCAAGAGGCCACAGAGCAGGGATGCACTGCGCACTGCAGCCATGGCTCTGGGCACGCGCGGGAGCCGGGTGGGCTTGAGCAGGGACTTGGGTAGTAGGGGCGGCCCCCCGCGTGGCGGTAGGAAAGGGCGCCAGGAACCCTGGGGAGCAACGTGGACGTTGATGGTATCCAGAAAGGGGTGGGAGAGGGAGATTGAACGAGGACAAGGGGCTCCAGGAGAGCTTCTGGCTGGCCCAGCTCTGGCGGCAACTGGGTTCTCCTACCCCGCGTGGCTAGCTCTCACGCGGACCGCCCTCAGATCGCTTGCGACGGCCTGGCCGGGGCGGGGGCTTCTGGTTTCTGGAGGGGGAGGAGGAGGAGCTGGCCTTGGACCAGGGGCTGCGGGGGAGGGAGGCGGAGCAGCACGGAGCCCCGACTAAGAGCAGCATTAGCGCCCAGTTTAGAGGGTCTGGGTGCAGGGCGCCTAGGGGCAAGGAAGGCCTGGGAGAAAAGAATGCAGAGTTATGGGGAAGGAAGTGTGCGGGGTCTAAAGAGACTTATGATCTACCCGCTGTGCCCTCTGCTCAGAGCCCCAAAGCTTGCTGGGTGAGGGAGGGAGCAGGGCCCTGAGGGTACTGGAGATCACCTCCTTCCCAGTCTTTGGAGTTTTAGTTTTTCAAAGTGTCACCTGCTGTGTGCTGGCGCAGGTGTCACCTTTGTCCAGTTATCACCAACATCCCAGGTCTTTGGAGTCCATTTTTTCCCCCCCGAGGTAGGCTATGAAAAGCTGTTCTCAGCCAAGCTGCTGTCCTAGAGATAGGAGCCCCACTTCAGAGCTCAGGTCTCAGGTCCCAATGTGAAGTAATCGCTATTTCTCTCCTTCCTCTAACAGAAGTGTTTACAACAACAACAAATTGTTTACAATTTTTTACAACTACCACACAGGCCCAGAGGGTACGAGAGCCTCAGAGCATCCCAGGATACACCTGTCGAAGTGCCAAGGTGTCTGCCACTGGCTTCTAGAAGATAAATGTTGGCTGGTTCTAATGGCCATCACAGCTAAGCCCGGGAATGCCAGAGCATTTACCACTGAAGATTCAGGATGTGAACGTGGGCTTGTAGCCATGGGTCTGGGTCAGTAGGAGGCAGCTTTCAACCAAGGTGGGGAGGCACTCGGAT
>NW_021623096.1:0-761 GCF_004785775.1 Grammomys surdaster | reverse complement strand
GATCTCTTGCAGTAAACGTCTAAGGTGATGAACTCATCAAATTTTATCCCAGCATGTCTTTATTGCTACTTTTTCCTTGAGACTGGTCTCATATGTTCCAGTCTGGCCTAGAACTCATGGTGTAGCCAGGCAGGGCCTTAAACTCTGGATCTTTCTGTCTTCACCTCTGGAGTGCTGGGGTTACAGGCATGTGTCACTACCCCGAGTTTTATGCAGTGCTGGAGAGTGACCCAGGGCTTCCTTCCTCCATACTAAGCAAGTGCTCTGTCTTCTGAACTACGCCCCTGGCCCTACATCCACTTTTGTTTGTGTTTTGAGTCAGGTATCTGGCTATGTGTTCGGCTAAGCTGATTGTTAGTGTCTGCCTCCAGAGTGCTGGGATTACAGGTGTTCTAGTCAGGTTTCTATTGCTGTGATAAACATGACCAACAGCAACTCTTGGAACAAGGTTTACTTCACCTTACAGGGAAGTCAGGGAAGGATGGATGTTCTGGTCACCTTGATGGTGTTCACATGCCTAGAATGATCTCCTCACTTTAGTATTTTTTCTGTTCCTTAGGTATTTTTTTTCTCCTAATTTCTTTTTTATGTATCTGAGTGTTTGCCTGCATGTACATCTGTACACCATGTGCATGCAGTGTCCTTGGTGGCCAGAAGAGGATACCAGAACCCCTGGAAGTAGAGTTACAGGCAGTTGTGCACTGTCATGTGTTTTGGCACCCAGGCCTCTGTAAGAGCAGCAAGCATTTTTTTAACCTATG
>NW_021623095.1:16747-28838 GCF_004785775.1 Grammomys surdaster | reverse complement strand
GGACCATGCATGAGACCAGATTGCCTGATGCAGCTTTGACCCCCCCCCAGGCCCATCCTACCATAGACTCTTGCAGCATACAGTGGACAGCCTCATGAGCTGAAGACAGCCGTACTCAGCTTCACGAACGCTCCGGCCTGAGGCTGACCTTCTTGCTAGGGTTGGAGGCTTAGGGGGACAGAGCTTCTTGGTATCCAGCAGCTGGGTGATAGTAGGATGGGGGTAGGGCCTTGGGGAGGGAAGGAGGTCTCCAGCTGTCTTTATAGTTTTCATTTTGAAGCCAGTGTGCAAAGGGTCTCACCTGGGTGAAGTCCCTGGGGACCTGGGATTTATCATCACTCTTGAGCTCACTCTTTAGATGGTAACTAATGCAGGAGAAGCCGGCTTGGGGCAGATTGGCTCTTGGCCTGCTCTGAGTTGACTGGCACCCACACATAAGGGGTATGGGCCTGTTGATTCTGGGTTAATGGAGGGACGCCGAGTCCGTGAGCCACTACCCCAAGGTGTGCATCTGCAGAGTGCCCGCCCATTGGGATGGAATCACACCGCATCGAGGACAACCAGATCCGCGCCTCTTCCATGCTGCGCCACGGCCTCGGAGCCCAGCGCGGCCGGCTCAACATGCAGGTGGGTGAGTGGACTGTCCATCTGGCACTGGGCCAGGGCCCGTCTGCCCATGCTCAGCCTTCCCTCTAACAGGCTGGTGCCAATGAAGACGACTACTATGACGGGGCGTGGTGTGCTGAGGACGAGTCACAGACCCAGTGGATTGAGGTGGACACCCGAAGGACGACTCGCTTCACAGGCATCATTACTCAGGGCCGGGACTCCAGCATCCAGTATGTGTAGATAGGTTCCTGGGCAGTGGGCAGGGGCCCGGCACAGCTCTGAGTCCCATGTGGGGCATTAGAGCCTTGGGTGAGAGCGGCTTTGTCTTGATTGTGTCTGCTCCGCAGTGACGACTTTGTGACCACCTTCTTCGTGGGCTTCAGCAATGACAGCCAGACCTGGGTGATGTCCACCAATGGCTATGAGGAAACGGTGGGTATCAGAGAGCTGCTCCACTCACACGTTTGGACCGAGGAGGACCCTTGGGAGAGGCAGGGTGGGACAGAGGCCTGCTTCTCTCTAGACCTTCCATGGGAATGTGGACAAGGACACACCTGTACTGAGCGAGCTCCCTGAGCCGGTGGTGGCCCGGTTCATCCGCATCTATCCGCTCACCTGGAACGGTAGCCTGTGCATGCGCCTGGAGGTGCTAGGCTGCCCCGTGACCCGTGAGTGAAGAGGGGGCTGCCTGAGATTTTGGGGTAACTGTGTCTGATTTGAGTGTGGACCAAAGGACAGCTGATCCCTGTATGCCTGCTTTTCTGTAGCTGTCTATAGCTACTATGCACAGAATGAGGTGGTGACCACAGACAGCCTGGACTTCCGGCATCACAACTACAAGGATATGCGCCAGGTTAGGAACCCGAGTCACAGGCTGGGATGGGCCCTGCTAGGGTACAGAAGAGCGTATACTTCCTTAGCCCTGTCCTTACTATTCCAAATATATAGTCTCCCCTTGAGGAATCTTGGTCACTCCTTGCTTTAGGGAGGAAACTAGTACCTGGGGACACCTGAGAGGGGCTGGAGTTACCTGCCTCTTCCCATAGAACCCATCAGGGGAGCAGGCGCATCCCGGTCAGTGACGTCATATCCCCTCCCTGCCAGCTGATGAAGGTTGTGAATGAGGAGTGTCCTACAATTACCCGCACATACAGCCTGGGCAAGAGTTCACGGGGGCTCAAGATCTATGCAATGGAAATCTCGGACAACCCTGGAGAGCACGAGCTTGGTGAGAGCCAGAGGACATTGTTTTTGTCAATGGCCAGAGCATCAGGGTCCTGCCCTGCTGTGCTCCTGTTGGGCTCGTACAGTGGATATGCCTGACCTGGAGAGCCCAGGGGATCCAGGCTCGCCTTGCTGAACACCATAAGCCTCTGTTGCCCACAGACCTTTTGGGTACATCTGGGTCTTGCCAGGCTAAGTGCTCGCTGTGCCTCCTGTCCTTGCAGGGGAGCCTGAGTTCCGCTACACAGCTGGGATCCACGGCAACGAGGTGCTAGGCCGAGAGCTCCTGTTACTGCTCATGCAGTACCTGTGCCACGAGTACCGTGAGGGCAACCCCAGGGTGCGCAACCTGGTGCAGGACACGCGCATCCACCTGGTGCCCTCGCTGAACCCTGATGGCTATGAGGTGGCGGCGCAGATGGTGCGTGGTGGTGGTGGGGGCGTAGAGCTTGGAGGCAGGGGCTCCTCGACCTCCCATCCCACAGTGACTTATGGTTTTCCTTGCAGGGCTCGGAGTTTGGGAACTGGGCGCTGGGGCTGTGGACTGAGGAGGGCTTTGACATCTTTGAGGACTTCCCTGATCTCAACTCTGTGCTCTGGGCAGCTGAGGAGAAGAAATGGGTCCCATACAGGGTCCCGAACAATAACCTGCCAATTCCTGAACGTTACCTGTCCCCGGATGCCACGGTGAGACACATCCTGGCTTGCTGAGTGGTGGTGGGCAGGGTGGAGGGTGGGGGATGGAAAGGGGGAAAAGGGTTTGCTGACAGGAAGCTGAGGTGCTGGCAGAGACCCTGGAGGGCAAGAGGAAGACTCAGAGGGCCATGGATAGGAGAGTAGTGTGCTCACAGATGGAAGGCAGCATTGGTTCTTATACCACCTACCCCTAGGTATCCACAGAAGTCCGGGCCATCATTTCCTGGATGGAGAAGAACCCTTTTGTGCTGGGAGCAAATCTGAATGGTGGTGAGCGGCTTGTGTCTTACCCCTATGACATGGCCCGGACACCTAGCCAGGAGCAGCTGTTGGCCGCGGCACTGGCAGCTGCCCGCGGAGAAGATGATGACGAGGTATCTGAGGCCCAGGAGACTCCAGATCATGCCATTTTCCGCTGGCTGGCCATCTCGTTTGCCTCTGCCCATCTCACCATGACAGAGCCCTACCGGGGAGGGTGCCAGGCCCAGGACTACACCAGCGGCATGGGCATTGTCAACGGGGCCAAGTGGAACCCTCGCTCTGGGAGTAAGTCAGCCCGGGAAGAGCTTGGGAAAGGCACGTGGAAGGGACGGGGGGAGGATGACCACAGATCTGTTTGTCTGTCCAGCTTTCAATGACTTCAGCTACCTGCACACTAACTGCCTGGAGCTCTCCATATACCTGGGCTGTGACAAGTTCCCCCATGAGAGTGAGCTGCCCCGAGAGTGGGAGAACAACAAAGAGGCGTTGCTTACCTTCATGGAGCAGGTGGGATAACCTGGGCTGCACAGGAGGCGGGGTGAAGCTTGGGAGGGGCGCAGACATTGGATCTCTATGTGGGCTCCCACCGCGTCTCCCTTTTGAAGGTGCACCGTGGCATTAAGGGTGTGGTGACAGATGAGCAAGGTGTTCCCATCGCCAATGCTACCATCTCTGTGAGTGGCATCAACCACGGTGTGAAGACAGGTACTTGGCATGCACTTCTTTTTTTAAGGGTCTCACCATGTACCTCTGGCTGGCTCGGAACTTGCTGTGTAGCCCAGGCTAGCCTTAAATTCATAGCCCTTGAGGAGATTTGAGCTTGTGTCATGACACCTGGTTCTTGAGTATACAGCTTTCCTTGCCTTCCCAGGTGGGGCTCACCTCGTCCTCTCTAAGCAGTAGCCAAATAGCAAGGCAAGCCTGGTTTGTGTAGCAAGTCTCTGGCCTTCTGGACCCTGCCTAAGACATTGGGCCTGCCCAGGACTGGGGAGGGCAGGGCATGGAGAGACATCTGAGGACTGGGCCTGGGGACTCTGAGAGGGCAGGGTTGGGGAGACCCTGGGACAATCAGGCCCACCTTCCCTATACAGCAAGTGGAGGTGATTACTGGCGCATTCTGAACCCGGGTGAGTACCGCGTGACAGCTCATGCAGAGGGCTACACCTCAAGTGCCAAGGTCTGCAACGTGGACTATGATATCGGGGCCACCCAGTGCAACTTCATCCTGGCTCGCTCCAACTGGAAGCGCATTAGGGAGATCTTGGCTATGAACGGGAACCGTCCCATTCTGCGAGTTGACCCCTCACGACCCATGACCCCCCAGCAGCGGCGCATGCAGCAGCGCCGTCTTCAGTACCGGCTCCGGATGAGGGAACAGATGCGGCTGCATCGCCTCAATTCTACCACAGTCCCTGCCACAAGCCCCACTCCTGCCCTTACGCCTCCCCCTTCCCCTACACCAGCCATTACCTCGAGGCCCTGGGAAGTTCCACCCACTACCACTGCAGGCTGGGAGGAATCAGAGACTGAGACCTATACAGAAGTAGTGACAGAGTTTGAGACAGAGTATGGGACTGACCTGGAGGTGGAGGAGGTAGAGGAGGAGGTAGAGGAAGAGGAGGAGGAGGAGGAGATGGATACAGGTCTCACATTTCCATTCACAACAGTAGAGACCTACACAGTGAACTTTGGGGACTTCTGAGACTGAGAACCCAAAGCCCTGGCCCAATTCCAACTAAAGCAGCATTTCCCAAGCCTGTGCTGGCAGACACAGCCATCAGATGCCCCTGGTGGGCCCTGCTCTCCCAGTGTGGGACATCAAAGCCACTGGGACCAGAGTCTGTGCAGAAGCCCCAGTTCTATCTGCTGGCCACTGGGGGAGGGGCAGGCAAGGAAGCCAACGTCACACCAATAAAACAAGCTCATGACACCGCCTTCCCCTGTTCTGACTGGCTGTCCCTATCTGTCTCATCCCACATGGCCAAGTAAGTGCTCAAGCTTCAGACCTGTAAAAAATTCATGTTTTATTTACAGGGCTTGCATTGCAAGGGTGATGTCCTGACCCAGCTGCCTCATTAGGGACCCAGCCCCAGGTCTTCCAGGTCATCTTGTTCTGCCCCAAAGCCTGCAAAGCTGATGGGCTGGCAGGCCAGGCTGCGCAGGTTCACCAGGCAGGCTGTCTGTGTGGAACTAAAGTCAGGAACAGCCACCAACAGCACCGCCTGGTCCTCAGGACCTGCAAAACAATCATATGGGGTCCACCTCAGGTTCTGGGTAGGACCTGCTCCCCAGGGAAGTCCTCAGAACAGCCACAGTTGGATGTGCTCAGAGCCATCTGAGACCCTCTCCAGTCAGCTACACCATGTCACACACAACAGCCACTGCAGAATGTCTAATCCTGTGGGGAACCTTTGTTCCCAGGTGAGGAAAAAATGTTCTCACAACTCAGACCCGGAGCCCCCAAAAGACTAAACTTACCTCGGACGATTTTGGAGCCAAAGCTGGGGGTGTTGCCACAGAAGTAGACATGAGGGCATTCCGGAAAGATGAACGGGTCGGTTTTGTAGAAGGGGTAGCACCCTGGAGAAAGGCCTGTTGTTGAGCTGTCCCACTAAGGGATCCTTCCCTTCTCACTGAATGCCAACAGCACACCAACTGTGGCAAAAGTGTTCTGTGGTCCCATGACCCAGTGGTAGTAGGGGCTGTATGCTAGTCTGTATGGTATAGGCTTTGGCCCTGGACAGAATGAACCTTCCAGAGTGGATGCCAGAGCAGCTTTTCTGAATACAAGGCTTTGCTGGGACCCCATCCCGCGCCCTTGATCCCACAAGTGTAGCTGAGCAGATACCTAGGGTGTCTGGAGCTGTGGGGCTGATGTGACGGACCCGCAGGGTCCACTCTAGGATCTCTAAATGGTCTTCCATGCTGCTATACCGGAAGATATCACTAACGTTCTGTCCAGATGTCCCCAGGAACCTGCAAGGCAAAGGCTCTGCTGATTGTGGCCTGTGGGCTGGGCAGGAGGCTATCACTGCCATCCCACCTACAAAGACTATCTCAGATCCCACCAGATGGTCTCGTGGGGGTGCCCAAGCCAACCTTGCAAAGCCAGGATTGCCTTCTGCAGCCCTGCCCCCTCCCAGACTTATTTTCCCAGGTCGCATGCCATCTCTACCTTACTCCATCAATGGTGGCTTGGTATGGGTTGGTGACCAGCTGGAGCGTGGAGTAGGCAGTGGCCAGTGGGAACATGCAGGGGTGCAGGGGCTGCTGCGGGAGTGTATAGTTGGTTGGATCAAATTCTCCTGGCATCACATCCACAGGTACCGAGGCCTAGAGGGCACAAGGCAGGGAGAGCTCACAGGCCTCAAGAAGCCCCACCTCCTACTTCAGCTACCCTACCATCCCCATCCAACTGCAGCTTCCCCCTCCAGACTTCCACCACCCCACCAGCCCCCAGGCTGCTTACGCTCAGCTGCAGAAGGATCTCGTCCAGCATTTTGACTGCCTCCACACTGGCTGCCTGGGTTTTCTTGGTGAGGTATTTGGCCTGGGAAAAGAGGCCCAGGATATGGTCAGGTCCAGAGTGAGGCTGACTAGGGGGAGGGACACCCAGAGCCCACCAGGGAGTGAGGCCTTTTGAGAACAGCCCTGGAGCATCAGGCTGGCCAGTCATGTTACCAGGCCAGGGCTGAGCAGTTGGACTCCATACCTTGTTGATGGAATCTCTGCTCTGGGTGTTATGACTGAGGAGGTTGCCTGCAAGGATGACTCGAGAGACATGGGCAGCACTGCACTGTTCTCCTTCGTCCCCAAGCTGTCCCGTCACCACATCCACCAGCAGCTGGGTGCCCAGGAGGCTCTCACCGCCACCACCACCCAGGCCCAGTCCAGATACCAGGAGCACAAATCTGCAGAGGATGGTGAGGTCTTACAGGCTCCTGGAGGGAGGAGGCAAGTCCTCCCAACACAGGCCCTGGGGTACCCGAGTGGGGCTCCTCACCTGTCTGTGTCAAGTGGGGGTACAGGCTTCTGTGGAGCCAGGTCAGCAAAGCAGTGGTCCTCAACCTGAAACCTACCGTCGTCTTTCACAGAGCCAAACACAGCCAAGACCGTTCCTGGGGAAAGGTGAAGTCAGAGCCCCACGATAGCCTTTGAGGCTCTCCTGCTCCCTAGCCACCCCACAGAGCCACTCCAGGGAATCCTTTCAGAACTGATGCCCACTTCTCAAGCTCACTGCTTTTTGGTGAAGACAGGAAGATTGACCTCCCAGATGATCATTGATGAGCAAGCAGCTTCCAATCATGTGAACCCATACCTACTTCTAAAAGACTCTGGTGCTCCAGCCTTAAACGCATAGGCCACCCCCTAAGATGCTCCTATGGGCTTCTCTAAGCGCACTGTTGCTAAGCCTCCCAAAGTCACCCTCGTTCAGGCTCCCCACCACACGGCCTGGGCTCCCACCTGTGACCAGCTTTGACACATCAATGGTGCCTTTCAGTTTGATACGCTGCAACTCATCTTCTAAGACCAGCTCGTCATCTGGGTGGATGTATTTGCTCCGAGGCGGCTGGGGAATCAGGTTGTGCTGGGAGACAGATGGAAGGCAGTCTCAGAGCCAGGTCGCCATGTTATGAAGTGTTATGACGTGGCACTACAATCCCTGCCTGACTAGATTGGCTTTCTCATGCCCTGCAGTCTGAGGCCCGGCTCAATCCACTGGACAAGGTTGGTGGTAGGGCTCACCTCCTCGCTGATCTCCCGCAGGATGGAGGGTTGGAGGGGCATGGCTTTGAAGAGCGTGCCCACCACACAGCACTGCTCCCCGGGCTGCAGCTCACACAGCTTCTTCACTTCAACTCGGCTGCCTGCACGTGAGGGCAGAGTCAGGCTATGAAACCCTACCCTGGAGTCACCCACAGAGGATAAAGAGGCTCTAGGCGGAGTGGGACCTTGACATCAAACATCCAAAGAGGCAGGGAAGGTCAGAGGCAAGGCCATGCAAAGGCAGGGAACAAGCTCAGGAACTCCTGAAGCCACCAGAAGTCAGAATGGTTCTTAACTTGTGGTCGTGACCCTGTCGCAGAGGTTGCATATCAGACTCCTGAATATCAAATGTTTATATTACAACTCATAACAGTACAAAAATTACAGCTGTGAAGCAGTAATGAAAATAATTTTATGGTTAGGGGTCACCACAACAAGAAGAACTGTATGAAAAGGCGGCAGCATAAGGAAGGCTGGGAACCACTCTTCTACAAGGAATCAGCCCTGTTGACCTGATTTCAGACTTTACAACCCCAGAACCATAAGAGAATAAATGTGTGTTGTCCTAAGTCCCCTGTTTGCAGCATCTCCTTCCCACAGACATGGGAAGTAGCTGCAAGTATATTACCTACATGTCTGCCACATGTTCTGTGCTGACAACTACCATGTCCTTAAGACTCTGCAGTCTGCTGATTTTTCCAGACAGGGTCTTACGACATAACTCTGGCTGCCCTGGAACTCACTCCATAAACCAGGTTGGCCTTCAACTCACAGGGACCCACCTGCCTCTGCCCCCCACCCCCTAGTACTAAGATTAAAGGCCTAGCTAAGACTTTGGGTTCTAATGTGCTAGCCCCTGCTCTGCCAGATTCTTTACCCTCTGAAAATACACCTCATAATTCCCACTGTGTGTCCCCTCTACCTCAGCCCATTCTACTCCCTGTGGAATCAGCAGCCTTGTTCATTCAAAGTCCCCAGGAGGAAAACCAGAACATGTGTGACTGTTCCACACGCCCAGCAGGAAAGATGTGGAAAGCTACACTGGGCAAGAAAAAAGAAAACAAGTTCCAGAGAGTTCCAGGGATTCATCAGCACAGACCAATCCTAGGACAAACTGCTGAGGGGGCAGGGTGAAGTGGAGGCTGGGCCAGAACCACACTCATGCCCTGGAGGAGCCAGGAACATTCCTCAGAGCTCCACCCAGAGCTCCATCCACAGAAGGAAAGGGGGACTCACACTACACAGATGCCAACAGAAACAGACTCCAAACTCCCACCTGTGGCTCTGCTATGGTGTAGGTGTGGTCCATCCCTCAAAGACCAGTTGTGCCCAGCCTGCCACTATGAGCTGCTCTCTAGCCAGAGAGAGCATATCAGTGAGCAATTCACACTGAAGATAATGAGGATAGGAAAACCATTTCCTCCACGGATGAAACAGTAGCCATCACTGTCAGAACTCAGCCCTTACCTCTGAGCCAAACCCAACTTTAACCCCACAGGTTAATTTATTTAATCTTCAATTTTAAGAAGCAGAGAGCTGTAATGGCTGTTTTCATGGTTAACTAGTATTCCAGGTTAGATAAGGTCCTAGTTTTAGGTGCTGGGCTGCTGGGAGCAGTGTACCCCAAGCTTACCCCAGTGCTGCTGTGCTCGGCTCACCAGGAAGGGTCTCATCTGGATAAGGCGGGTGGCATAAATATGGGCATACTGTCGGTTAAAGCTGCGCTCTCCCAGTCGGAAGGGCTGTGAGGAGTTGGTGTAAGTTGCCACAGGCACCCGGGCAAAGGTGGCATTGCTGGCCGACGGCGGGGAGAGCAGAGTGTGGGCCCTCTGTGCTGCCTGCTCTGAAAACATGGCGGCACTTCTGGCTTGTTTGGTCTAAGCAGCTGTGTGCAGGCCGAGGAGTTATCACTGCAGAGACACACAAAGGCATTCCTGCAATTCCTACTTGTACCCAAAGCAGCTCCCCACGCTGCCCACACTGCACCCAATGTGCATACATATGTCTGGAGATGTCACCCTATAACCTAATCAGATAGAGCCTGGAGCTTGTTCCAAACCTTGTTCACTACCTCCTCCTCTCCACATTTCTACCCAATTACCAGGGTCTCAAATTCAGCATACCCTCGAATGGAATTATTGATCTGCCTCTATCCAGCTCCCTGGTAACTGAGCTACCTCTGGGAATGCTGCCAGGCGTCACTAAAGAAGCCTGTCATAACATAATCAGTAATAAAAAATAAAGCATAAAGCTATCCCTGTTTTGCTCAAAACTCTCCAAAGGCTGCTTTACAGTAAATAAAACCCCAAGTTCTTACCACGACCTGTAAGATCAGCTCTGGGCCTGCTGGTCCTCCCCCCCTACCTGTTTCTCCTTCCAGGTGTCCCTTCCACAGCAGGGGCTCCAAGTAGGGCCTCTCTACTCCTGCTGGCTCTTCTCCTTTCCCCAAGGCTTACTGGCTCCTCCCCTTCAAGTCTTTCCTTAAACCTCACCTTCCCATATCTAATTAACTACATTTACTTCAGTTGACTGGACCATTTATCATCTCAAACATTTATTGTGCCTCCTCCTCCAACTGCATCCTAAGCTCCGGGAGGGCAGAGGTTTGTCTTCTTCAAGAATGTACTGTACCACTGTACCACTAAGATGAGCTTGGGGCGTGCACAGCGGATTTCAGTATATAGTATAAGGTATTTTAAACATTCTTCGTGCGTAGTTGAGATGACAACAGGCTGGATCTAGTAATGGAAGTTTTGAACACAGATTTCTTTTTTATTTTACTGTTTTGGTACAGCTATTACAAAGTTCAAAAGCCTAGCTGGCTTGGCTTGCTTTAATGCGCAACTCTGGCTTAGGGAGCAGATCCTACGAATTTGCCAAATGGGCGCATGTAAACTCAACGTAAGGCAAACATGCACGGTGGCGGCAGCGGCCCACACGGGGCTCCGGGCCGGATGCGACGTGGGATTCGCCCCGCAGCAGACGCGGCGAGCTCGGACCCACGGAGCAGTCTGAAACACCCTCAAGACCCCGGCCCGCTGCCTAGGTAGCCCCCAGCCTGATCTAGCACCCACATTGACCCCGCTCAGCAGCATACTCACCACGCCGCGCCGCATCCCGCCAATCTCCGCGCGCGCGTCCCGCCCACCGGTGCATCCCGCCAATCGCCTCCCGCCCCGTCCCGCCCATCGCTGCATGCCTCATTCAGCCAATCCCGTGCGTCCCGCCTCTAGAGGCAGAGGAAACGCGGAGCCACGCCCCCGGATCCCATGACAACCCCTTCCTTAGCGCTGGGTTTCCCGTGCGCATGCGGTGTTTGCTGCTGGGTCTCATCGCGTGAACTTGTTGGGCTGCGTGGGCCATGTGAGGCTCTGCGCCTGGCTCGTCCCACTCTCCCTGAGCTTTGTTGGTCTGGTGACCCCTGTGTGGATGAAGCTTCCCTCCCACTCTATCCTGCGCTGTGATTCTCACTCTTGGCTTCTCAGATTCCCTTGGAAGCATGAACAAATTCTCCCATCTGACCAGCAAGGAAACCCAGGCAAAATGACCCAGCTAGTGAGCAAAAGCTGGAATTCACACCTGACTGCAAGTACAGCAGTCTTTACTGAAAACATTGTTCCTTTTTTTTTTTTTAATGCCTAGTTACTCAGTCTGAAACGTGTTATTTAAGGTAGTTTTCTTCTGGCTTGGTAAATTTTTGTTTTATTTTGATTTTGTTTTGGTTTGTGTGTATGGGTGTTTTTCCTGCATGCATGTCTGTGCCCTATGTGAGTGCAGCTGCATCTTCCCTCTGAGGCCAGAAGAGGGCGTGCATATTCCCTGGAACTGGAGTTACTAGTGGTTGTGAGTTGTCCCTTGAGTGCTGGGAAGGCCACTTGAAGAGTACCCAGTGCTCTTAGCCACAGAGCCATCTCTCCAGCCTCTGGTTTTGTTTTTTAGTGGGTTTGTTTATTTTGTGTACCCGTGTGCAGTGATGTACACATGAGTGTAAATGTTCTCAACGGAATACAAAGAGACTGTGGGATCCCTTGGAGCTGGAGTTAGCAGGTGGTTGCGAGCCACCCAGTCCCAATGCCAGCACTCCGGAAAGAGCTCTTAACTAAGCCCTCTTTCCAGCCCCTTGTTTCTGTCTGGTTGGTTGGTTCTGGTTTTTGAGACAAGGTTTCCCTTGTTTCTGTTTTAATAATGATTTAAATCATTTGTTTTTAATGTTTCAGTTTGTTGAGTACTTTTTCTTTTGTAAGGTGGGGTGAGTGTGGGGTTTTGCCTACTGGCTCAAGCAGTCTGTTGCATATTTAATTATGTTGCACAGATCTTGTGTTCCAGGAACAAACCTCATTTGATGGGTTCAGAAACCACTTAGTAGAATTAGAAACCAAAGTTACAGTGACACTAAGCTCTCTCCTTGTCCAGCCCCTTGACTGGAGGTGTTTATTTACTCTTTGGCTGCTAACAGCTTTCCCTTCAATGAGCAGGACAATCTTTAAGATCTCTTGCAGTAAACGTCTAAGGTGATGAACTCATCAAATTTTAT